>NW_018164747.1:62160-72049 GCF_001263595.1 Phalaenopsis equestris | reverse complement strand
GAATATGCATTAATTATAGACAATTAAATATTTCCACTATGAAAGATTATTTTCCACTACACTTTCTAGATCAAATGCTGAATAGACTAGCTGGGAATAAATACTTTTATTTTCTGGATAGATATGCTGGTTATCACCAAATACAAATAACTCCTAAGAATCAAGAGAAAAAAACTTTTACCAGTCCTTATGGTACATTTGTTTTTAGAAGAATGTCCTTCGATTTATGTAATGCATCTGCTACATTTCAAAGATGCATGATTTCTATTTTTTGTAACTTAATTGAGAAATAAATTGAAATTTTTATGGATAACTTCTCCATATTTGGAACCTCTTTTGCTTTATGTTTAGATAATTTAGCAAGGTTCTTAAACACTGTGATGAATTAAAGCTAGTTCTCAACTGGGAAAAAATGTCAATTTATGAACATAAGAGGAATTATTTTAGGACATAAGATTTCTGAAAATGGTGTGGAAGTTGATACACTGAAAAAATTTAAGTGATGGCTAATTTACCTCACCCAATAAGTGCGAAGGAAATAAAGAGTTTTTTAGGACATGCTGGACTCTACAGACGTTATATTAAAGACTTTTCAAAAATTGCTAAGCCTTTATGCCATTTACATGAAAAAGATGTAATTATGAAAAAGATGTAATTTTTAATAAAGATGTAATTTTTAATTTTAATAAATAGTGCAAATTATTAAAAGAAAAATTAAAGAAAAATTAGTCACTGCACCAATTATTGTTTCACCAGATTAGGAAAAACCTTTTGAAATAATGCGCGATGCTAGTGATTATGCTGTTGGATCTGTTTTAGGACAAAAACATGATAAGATTGTCAAAGTTATCTACTATGCTAGAATAACACTTAATGAAGCTCAAATTAATTATACCACAACTGAGAAAGAGTTATTAGCAGGAGTATATACTTTTGATAAATTTATATCATAATTAAATGAAATTAAATGTATAGTGCATACAAATCATTCCGATATTAAGTATTTAATGAAAAAGAAGGATGCAAGACCAAGATTGATAAGATGGGCTCTTCTTTTGCAAGAATTTGACTTTGAAATAGTAGATAGGAAGGGAGCTGAGAATTAAATTATTGATCATTTATCAAGGCTTGAGTTAGAAAAATCACTCTATTTTGAAAAAGAAATTAATGAACATTTTTCAGATGAAGAATTGTTCAATGTTAGTGAGTGGCGTGTTCCATGGTATGCCGACATTGTGAACTTCATTGTTAGTAATATTATACCATATATAATGAAATACCAACAAAAGAAGAAATTTATATCTGAAGCTACGACATATTTTTGGGATGACCCATTTTTATATAAATAAGGAAATGATCTTATTATGTGAAGATGTGTGCCTTTAGAAAAAACTTATGAAATTATCCAAAAATATCATAATTCTGATTTTGGGGGACATTTTGGTGTTGATAAAACAACATATAAAATTTTACAATCAGGATTTTATTGGCCTACAATCTTTAGAAATGTTAACGCTTATATCAAAACTTGTGATTGATGTGCCCCTAGGGTGTCATATTTTTCTGCGAGTTTTATGTCAATTTAAATCCCCGGTATAGTGCCAAAAACTTGTCTCATTAATAAATTATGCAGTAATTTAGTTTTCAAAAATATGGCCAATAACTTGACCCAATTTATATTAAGTAGTTAATGTGCAAAATTGAAAAGTTATATAAAATATATAAAATAGTTCACACACTAGTGGTTCTACGCAAGTGCACGTAACACTTCAAGTAATATAGGGGTTTCCTCAAAAACCCTAGTATCGATCCCACAGAGAAGCGCAATAAGAAATCATTTAGGCTAATTCTAGTCTAGTACTATGAAGTCTTAATTTGAAAGATGGAAATTCTTATGATAATAATATACATCATAATGTTCAAACTATAAAAATTTAAGTAAGAAAAATAAATTAAAATTAGTTTAATGAATGCTAATAGAAATGTAACTAAAAGAACTAAGTTTACTAAACTCTTTAATAAACTTTAAAATTAAATTTACTAAGACTAAATAAAGTTTTGCAATGAAGAGTTCAAATTTAAGAAAGTCTCCTTCCCCCTTTACAATGAGTATATGGATTGTGAAGAAATTACTTTAATAAACTTTAAAATTAAATTTACTAAGACTAAATAAAGTTTTGCAATGAAGAGTTCAAATTTAAGAAAGTCTCCTTCCCCCTTTACAATGAGTATATGGATTGTGAAGAAATTACAATCATTTAAAAATATATAAAAATTATTTTGTGCCAAATAGAAGTAATCCTATTATTTACCCTATTACGAGTGCTGTAAAGAATATTGACTAATCCAGAGTTTGGTCCCTATTTCGTGGTTAGGCTGGGTGGATATTGGCTGCCACTCTAGAGCTCCCACTACTCTCTTACAATCTCGCATCAGCTTCCAATCAACTTGACTAAATTACCAAATTGGATATTTTAATATATCACCTTAAAATCTCCAATTCTCCATCCAACAAAGTATATTTTCCTATTTATTTGCACTCAATTTCATGGATGACATACTCTCCCATGAAATCAAATGTGATTCTCCCCATGTTGGCGAGATCATAACCCTTTTGAAACATATGTTTTGCAACACATTTTAAAATTTCAAATGATCAGATCAAAAAGTAAATGAAGATCAGATTTTGAATCATCACAAATTATTGACATTTAAAGCCGTATAAAAAAATCAAATTCTTCACAAACCATATCTCAAAGTAGGGAGAAGGACAAAAAAGACTACTCAGAATTCATGAGAAGGATATGACAAAACATGAATTTCATATATAAAAATAAGTTTACAAAGTAAAGAAAGAAAAAAAAAACACAACTTATCTCACAATCCTTCCCAAGCAAATCCCTAGAAGTTCTCTTCAAGCACTTTCCCTCTTTACATGTACTCTCAATTCTCTTCTAGAAATGAAATGAAGAAGAATTTTGTCACATTCCCTCTACTCTTACAATCCTTGAAGAAAATCTCCAAGCCCTTTCTCTTACTCTCACGCCACACACACACACACACACAAAACTCATGCCCACACATCTCTTCTTCAAGCCTTAAACTTCCCTCTCTTTTATAAAAGACTGCCTCCCTCCAAAAAGAATTCAAATTTCCCTCCAAAATTCTATCCAAAAGTCAACTCTTTTGAATTCAAAATACAGGTCCATTGGTCCAAGAGACATATCCCTTCATAAAAGAACCATCTAAAGTGTCTAGATGCAGATGCATTAAATCACTCCAAGGGCATTAAATCACTCCAAGGGGTGTTTAGAGTAAGTGTCCCTTTAAATATTCACGCAAAAACTTGTCCCAAACCGCCTTAATCCGCAAAAAGTTGTCTCCAACGAATCTGGAGCCAAATCGGTGCATCATGTGCTAGTTCTCTAGATTTTGGCGCATCATGCGTCGGTTTGGCACATCATGCGCCACCCTGCAGTAGCTCCACTGTTTTGCTCTGTTTTGCCCTGTTTCAGTTGTGTTTCGCTTTTAACAGATATACCTACAAAATAAACATAAAAATAACCTTTCTTTAAAGTGTAATTTCATTTAAAAACATGTGAGAAATGTAAAGTAGATTAAGCATAGAAAGACATATCAAATTGTGCCAAGTCTGAATTTTCTTTCTTGCTCATTTGTACTCTAAATTGCACAATTTTTGCTTCATTTTCTCCAAAATTCCATCTCTTGTACCTGAAACAAAAAAAAAATGTAAAATACCTTTTTTTAAAGTATAATATCATTAAACATCATTAAAATTGAGCATAAAATATCATCATTAAAATTGAGCATAAAAATTGAGCATAAAATATATATGAAAAAGTAGGTAATTTTTAGGCGTGTTAGTGATTGATGTCAACGAGTAGGAATTATTTCCAGGAGGAATGAGATGCCCTCAATTATGTGTTAGAAGTTGAGATATTTGATGTTTGGTGATTAGATTTCATGGAACCATGGACCAACAGAAATATAGTTGTGTAAAATTTATAAAGTTGACTCTGCTTTACAATTGTGTCAAAAACTAGATTTGGTATTTTATGAATAATAATGTTAAGCACTTAATGTTGGTATTCTATGCAAGTATGCATATCCGTATCAAGTAATATAAGAATTTCCTTTTAAGTCTCAAATATTGATCCCATGAGGAATGTTTAAATTTGAAATGATAAATTAAGTAGGATATTTGCAGAAGTAAAACAAAATTATTGTCACTAATTTTGAATGTTTAAGATACTATCAAAGCTAAATTATTTACTACTATGAGAATTTAAATGCAGAATTTAAAATTAATAACTACTAAACTATATTTATGTGATGAAGTTTTCTAATATGAAAAAGCATCTTTCCCACCACAATGAGTTTTTGGTGAAATGAGATGAGATAAATGGTTTAAATATGTGTTGCGCCAAATAGGAGCAATTTTAATTCTCTAACATGATTTAATGTTATAGAAAATCATTGGCTAATCTTAGGTTTAGTCCCTAAATCCGTGGCTAGGCTAGGAGAATACTGACTCCCACTCCAGAGCTCCCACTTCGCTTCCCCTGAAGGCTATCTCTCGCTTTAGTTCTTAAACACAAAGATTAAATTGGGAATTTTAGTCTGTCACCCTAAAATCTTAATTATATACCCAAGAAAGTATATTTTCCTATTTATTTACACTTAATTCCATGAACGAAATATTCCTTCATGAAATTAAATGTGATTCTCACTCTGTTGTAGAACTCATACTCCGTTTCCTGGATCATATGTTTCATAAAATATTTTAACAATTCAATTAACCAGATCGAAAAGTAAATTTAGAGCGGAGTTGAAAAACTATCACAATTTATTTTAAATTTTAACATTTTTCTCGAAGTAAATCCCTTGTAACCTCTCTTAAGAAATGTACGAAGAGGAAATATCTCACTTCTCTTCCTCTTCAACACTTCTTAAAGAGTAATTCATACTTAAACTCACCTCACAAACTCAAAAATATATAGAAAATTACTCACTAATGGCGTGGAATGATGTAAAGTGGCAAGATGTAAAGATGGCGAATATAAGCAAATGAAGATGAAGGATGGGCCTCTTTTCTGATCTATTTTGGCTCTAAATAGAGCCTAGGGTTGGTTCTCCAATAGGTGCATCCAAAAACTCTTCAAGAAGCGTCTAAATTTATTGAATCTTCTAGAAACATGGCCTGCACCGACACTAGTGTCGTCGACACTAGTGGTTTGTAATTAAAATCCGTCTTCTCTGTTAAACGACTACGTTGGTGCCCAGTCTGGTGTCGTCGGCACTGAACAATTTTTCAATTTCTCCATTTTGACTCTAAGTTTCATACTTTTTGCTTCCTTTTTGCTCCATGTCCTAAAAATCAATAACCTGCAATAAAATATAAAAAAATATCTTCCATTAAAGTGCAATATCACAAAAAATGAGTATAAAATATAGGTGCAAAAATGCATATATTTTTCGTGTATCAACCATTTATACCATCTTTCATAAATTTATATATATTGTTAGTAGCAGACTATCTATCTAAATGGATAGAAGCTATTGCTTTACCTCAATGTGATGCTCAAAATGTTGCAAAGTTTTTAAGAATGAACATATTTTGTAGATTTGGGATGTTGAGAGTAATCATAACTGACGAAAGAAGTCATTTCAGAAATACAATAATGGAAAAATTATTAAAGAAATATCATATAAACCATAGAACTGCTACTTCTTATCATCCTCAGTCATCCTCAGACAAGTGTCATCCTCAGACAAGTGATTTGGCTGAATCAAGGAAATATCATAGAAAAAAATCATATTTTCATATTTATTAACATTAAAAATTTCTAAACTGTAAAGTTGGTCTCATTTACTAACACTTTTTTTAAATTGGACTACTATATATCTACATCAAAATTTTTGTAACTCCTAAAGAAACTCATATATATCATCTATTTATGTTGGTTTTAAAGATTAAAAGGCCACTTGAGGACAAGTAACATCTTAAATTTGGAGGATTTTGATACCTAAAATATATAGTATTTTTATACACATTTTATACCTATTTTTGAATATTGCACTTTAATAAAAGGTATTTGTGTATTTTTCTTTTAGGTACATTTAAATGAATGAAAAATGCTAAAAGGAGTGAAAAAGGGTCAAATTTGAAGCATAAATGAAGAAATGTGCAAAAATGAACTGGGGCGCCTAAGCGTGAGAGGTCTCGCGCCTAAGTGCCAGGTACCCCGCGCTTAAGCGCCAGAAGTAGTTATGAGATGAATTATTTAATTTGAACGGATTTTTGAATAGATGTTTGAAGCAACCCTTGGTAAAAAAGTGGGAAATAGCCCATGAACACAAAAATTTATTCATTTGGTTTTTGAGGAGGCAACTTCTAGAAGATTCATTGAATGGTGACACCTTTTTGAAGAGACACCAAGACACCCCTTGGATTTTTATAAGAAAAGACTTAGATTTTCCAAGAGAGAGGTCAGCCTTGGTCAGACACCCATCAACTTTACAGTCATCATCCATATATGTCACAACCGCCGTCGTCGTCTACTTTTCTTTTTATTTTGAGTTTTAGTTTGTATTGTGAGTGAAGGAAGAGAATTCATAGGAAGTTCAAGACATTTAGTAGAGAGGATTTAAGATAAGTGTTTATCTTTGTGACTACACTTGGTTTTAATTTAGATTTCTTGTTTGTTTGCATGATTTTTACTTTTAAACTCATGTGTGGTTGTGTTTTCTCTACGGATTCTGAGTAGTTTTCTTTATCTTTTTCCTTAAAATGATAAGTGATTAAGTGTTGAAAGGAAGTTGTGTGAAGTATTAGGCTTCAATGTTGGAAGAATTTGAGATGATTTAAAACCTTGCACTTAATTTACTTCTTGATTTGGCCAATTAAGATGTTTATTCCTGTTGTGAGAACATGTAAGATCCGAGATGGTATTGTCTCAGTCAACAAATGGTTAGAATCACACATTAATTTCATGAATGAGAATGTAGTTCATGGGGTTGAGTGCAAATAAATAGGGAAATAAACTTTTCAAGGGTGTAGAATTAGAGGACTTTAGAGTGACAGGCTAAAGTTCCCAATTTGATTTATAGTTTTAGATTTTGATATGAGATATTAGCCCTTGGGTGGAGGGAGAAGAGGGAACTCTAGAGTGAGAACTAGTATCTTCCTTGCCTAGCGATCTTCAAGACTATTCAAATTATAGATTAGTCAATGTTCTTTATATCATCTCTAGTAAGGGTAATGATTTTTATTGCTCTTATTTGGCACAATACATTTAGAATACCTCCACAACAAAATTTTTCTTTGTATCACTGATTCATGATAAGGAAAAAGATATTTTGTTTATATAATCTTCATCTTACAAGTCCTTAGTTAAGTTAATTAGTTGCTTACTTTATTTTCATAAACTAAAAGATTATAAAAAGAATCGAATTTGTATTCCTATTTTTGCATCTTAAGTTTAAGTAGGAATATTTGCTAAGTAGATTTTTGTCATCTAAAATTTCTAAATTTTTAAATTCCTAAAAAGCGTATGGCAATTTTCCCTGTGGGTTTGATATTCGTGGCTTAATAAAAAAGTCTTGTTTTACTTGATAATGATATGTATACTTGAGTAGTATCCCATATTTAAAATTATAATTGTATTCATTGTATTCTTCATAGTGGAAAACTTACCTAGATTTTGCTTTGGATCAAGTTTTTGACTTTGTTACAAATTAAGAATAACTATTAAGAAAATTAAGCATATAATCACATACATCGCATTTTACATCTATATAAAAAGTTGGGATCAGACCCCCAATAGGTGTGTTGGTGGACTAGTTCGACCCGAACATTGTGCGTTGTGAAGTCGGTCCTGCACTGCGTCCTAAACTTTACTTTCCTCTTCGTGCCCTTTCGAGTTTTGGTTTACTACTTTGCAAATTAAATCAAATTGTGTCGTGTTGTGCTTGCTCTTTAACTTTCTTTTATTAATTAAATCCTTCAACTTTCAAATTATTTTTACTAAATTTTAAAATCTTCACAAATTAAAATTTTATAAAAACTTACCCAATCTACAGATCGACCTTTGTTAATTTTTAGTGTTCACTATAGAATTACAAGGTATTGGCCAAATAACTGGCCACATAACTTTCTTTTTTAAGCTGCTGCAATGGCGTTCCCGACGCTCACTTTCTCCTGCAACCGTCAACTAGTAGTGATGCTCGTAATGTCGCTCCCACTATCAAGTTTGGAACTTGATTTGATGAACATGAAGTCATTCTTGGAAAGGCCCTGTTTGTCATAATAAAAGTTGCTGCTCCAGAAGTACAGGAGCCGCCTGCGGAATTCAACCTGAATTGTCCTCAAGATTTCCCTTCCTTCAAGAAGGTGAAAACCTCTGCTACCGAGACACCTGTTAAGTTTGTTATTCCCTTTTCTACCAAAGGAAAGGATGTTATGATTGTTTAAGATACAACTGAAGGATTTATCATATTTCCATCGATGTTTGAAATTGGATCAAGTTCAAAGTCTGCACCGTTAACCCGGTCTCAAAGGAGAAACCATAGTCAAAAAATTTTGAAGGATGCTAAAGCCCAATTCCTGAAAAGATACCCATTGATGAGATTCCTTACCAGGAGGAACTTGGATTACTTGAGGCCTCTCTGCTCCTGCGAGGGAGTAGGTTCCACTCGCTGATGGACACTACTGAATATGAAAGTGTTCAAAAAATTGCTGCTACCTTATCGTTGTTTCATAATCGTGATGAGGAGAAGGAGAAGCCAACTCCTATCACCAAAGTTCGTACAGTGTTCCAGAGGTTGGATGTTAAAGAAGGATGTTCAGTTGTTGAACTGCTTAAGCAAGTGGGATTGTAGTGTCCCTTCGGATGAAGAAAGTGAATTTAAGGGATGTCAGATATTCCCGAGAGTCTCAAATATCAACTTAAGGTTCCGTTTAGGGAGTCGAGTTGATACTATTGTCACTATCATTGATTTTGTTACCGATGCTACTCCAAGGTCTGCAGGACGTCAACCAGTCAAGTGTGGGTCCGAGGATACCGTCAGTTATTGCTCGTAAGAGTGCCTCTAAGAAGGAGAAAATAAATAAGTCACCTGGTACTGTATTTGGTCTGCACAGTAGGGAGCATGCCTCACTCCAACATGCCGATGCCTCTGTTGAGACACCCCGTCTCAAGACATCACCGTCGAAGAAGATGGTATGGGTACCCAAGGTCACCGTCTCAATACGGTTCAATGAGCCCGTACGGCAAGAATGTGGAATGAAGTGATACAAGATTTTGTATATGCAAATATGTAAGAAGTTGACACCACTCAACAGTGCCAAAAACTTGATGCAGACAGATTTATAATAAATATGCAATAAAATCCCAACAAAAATACTTTTTTATAAAAATAATTTATCTGTTAAAACTCTTTTTAAACTTTCAATTCTCTTTTAATATCAACACAAGTATATGTATCGCTCAAGTAATAAAGGACTTTAATAGAGTCCTATATATCGATCCCACACGGAAGTTAGAAAATCCTAAAGTAAATTATGAAAATTATTTTATATCAAAAACAAAAAAAGGTAAAGTACAAAGTTTGAAAATTGACTACTCAGGTGAATGCTAATTCAAATGCAGATGTAAGACTATATAAATTAAACTAAACTAAATATTAAACTTTCAAAAGTAAAATTGTGAAAATTAAACAAAGTTTTTGTTATGAGGAAAAGTTCAAATTTAAGAATGCATCTTTCCCCTTTATAATGAGTATATGTTTTATGAAGAAATTGAAATCATTTGAAAAAGTATATAAAAATAATAATTTTGTGCCAAATAGGAGCAATTCTATTCTTTAC
>NW_018164747.1:61805-62060 GCF_001263595.1 Phalaenopsis equestris | reverse complement strand
TTGAAGCCAAATAATAAGATAGCTTAGGAAGTCAACAAAGTTCTCCTTCGGATCTGTGGCATCCTCAAGTGTTTCCTCCTTTGGACTCCAAAATAAAATGTTCCAAATTTGAACCAATCCCCCTTCACACTTCTTAGTCCAATATCTTTGAAATGTCCTTACCATTTGAACTCCTTGAAGATAATTTTTCCTTGATTTCTATCGAGAGTATTCTTAGGTAACTTCAGTTATCTAAGATGTAATTAACTATAGGGG
>NW_018164747.1:46669-61688 GCF_001263595.1 Phalaenopsis equestris | reverse complement strand
CTTACCCTCAATTCTTGTGTTCATCCTTCGAGATAGATACAGGATTTGAGATAAAGTGCTCTTTCATCTAAACTATGAAAATTATGGGGTCAGTTTGACTTCATCTTTTTCAAAACTAAATTTTTTAAAACGTCCTTCCGAAGCGGGCAACGAGATTTCAATTCTGATGACCGACAACTTCTTACGGGCAAACCCCACACCAAAAATAGTGCCGACAACCCTCTTCTGAGTGCTATAAAGAACATTAAATAATCTAGAGTTTTGTTCCTAATTCTATGGTTAGGCTGGAAGGATAGTGGCTGCCACTCTAGAGCTCCAGTACTCCCTCCCCTGTGGGCTAACAATCTCGCATTAGTTTCCAATCAACTGAACCAAATTGGTGGTTTTAATCTATCACCCTAAAATCTCCAATTTTGCATCCAACAAAGTATATTTCCCTATTTATTTGTACCTAATCCCATGGATGACATACTCTCCCATGAAATCAAATGTGATTATCCCCATGTTGTAGAGATCATGTCTCATTTAAGAACATATGTCTCTCAACAAGTTCTAACATTTCAATTGGCCAGATCGAAAGTAAATGAAGATTGGAGTTCAAATTATTATCATTTAAAACCATGAAAAACAAAATCTATTCTTCACAAAACTATATCTTCAAAGAAAGGAGAAGTATAAAGAAGACTAACTCAGAATTCATGAGAAGTATACGATAAAACACAAATTTCATATATAAAAGCAAGTTTACAAAACATAAGGAACAAAAATACAACTTATCTCACAATCCTTCCCAAGCAATTCCCTAGAAGTTCTCTCGAAGCCTTTCTCTCTTAAATCGCTCCCAATTCTCTCTTAGAAGTGTAATGAAGAAGAAATCTCTCATCTTCCCTCTCCTCTTATAACACTAGAAGAAAATCTCCTCTTCCCTCTTCTCTCTCTCTCCTTCTCTCTCTCTCTAACTCACACCAGTTTCTCTCTCTCCCTCAAGTCACACACAAAAGCCCCTCTCAAACTCTATGAAGTCTTTTTCTTTTATTTTGGGCAAACTCCTTTGAAAAAGAATCCAAAATTCTCTCCAAAATTCCTTCCAAAACTTAATTCTTTTTAATTAAGAAGATATGCTATTTGATCCAAGAGTCATATCACTTCATAAAAGAACCTTCAAAAGTATCTAGATGCATTGACTTACTCCAAGAGGTGTGCAGAATAAGTGTCTCTTTGAAAATTCAAGCAAAATTTGTCTCGAACCGCCTTGATTTGAAAATTTGCATCATGCTTCAGCTCTCTAGATTTTGGCGCATGATACACTAGAATCCCAAAATTGGTTGTTTTGGCTCCGAATTTCATCCTTTTTGTCATTCTTACTCTAAATGCCTAAAAGTGATATACTTGAAACAAAAACTCAAAAATGACATGCTTTAAAGTGCAATATCACAAAAAATAAGCATAAAATAAGTACTAAAATAGTATATTATTTTTGTGTATCATGAAGCAAAGGTCCGCAGTATCAGTCATCATTGCAGCTATTGCTACCAAGTTTGATGAACAAGCGGAGGATGTTCAGGAAAGTCCTCCAGATCTCAAAATGGTTCAAGGAGCAATAATTGAAGAGAAAGTTAAAAAGCTTAGGGCTGAGATTTCCAAATTAGCCAAAGAGCACGGAGTAGCCATTGATGATGATGAAGATTTTGATTTTAACGATTATCTTGATGAAGATTTTATGGATATTCATGTCATCGAGAGTAGAACAACCACATCTGCGCGTGATGCCCAACCTGTCGTTGAAGGGAATGTCATAGATGATTTGCATAGAGTTGTTCTATTAAGAAATGAACAAATTAATCAGATGGAAAAGAGAATAGAAGATGTCCGTCATGGCTACAGTTCATAGACAGTCCCAATCACAGCAGTTGGCTTCTCTAGGATTCAACCAGCCAGAGATAGTTCATATTATCAATGAAAGGAGAGAAGTTGCCTTCGCCAACCGAGATGATCAGAAAAAAAAGGACTTCCCACCATGTATAATACCAGAGAAAGATATTAAACAGCTGGTCGAACAACAAGTTTGGGAGGCCTCAACCCAATCTAAGTGTGGTGCGTTGATTTCAAAGGGTAAAAATTACCTGGAGGAATTCAATGTCGTGCCCTACCATAAGGGTTTTGTGTCACCAAACTTTAAGATATTTTACGGGACCAGAAATCTTAGATAGCATGTAGCACATTTTTGAGCCAGTTGTGGCAACACAAGAGGTAATGAAGTCTTACTCTTCCGTCAATTCGTCAGCAGCCTATCAGGAATAGCATTTGATTGATACACCGAGCTACCCAAGGAATCAATCAAGACGTTTGTTGAATTAGAACAGTTTTTTGTAAAGAGGTTTGTTGGAGTATAGTATCATGTTTCTATCGGAGATCTCATAGTAAAAGGACAGAAGCCTAATGAGACTTTAGTAGGCTATATCTTGAGGTAGATAAACCTAAGCATGAAATGTGAGCCTCAACTACAGGAAAAACATGCGATTGAGATTCTATTCAAAAGCATCCATGGGTTTGTAGCTTTCATGCTTAAGGGACTCATCATCAAGTCCTTTGAGAAGTTGTTAAGCTAAGCCAAAAGTATACAATAGGAAGTTAAACATATGGATTCCGAAGAGATTGGCTCGAGAGGAACTTTAAAGAAGGAAATATAACAATCTCAAAAGAATATTTAAAAGAAACTGAAAATGGTTCTGTAAATATGATCTCGATTGAGTCAATCACTCTGATAGATCCATATTCATAGGAAGATGGATGGAGCACAACTTGGAGCAAGTCATCCAACAAGATACTGGATTAGATTCAAACTACTTTAGTACATGCAACCATTCAGAGTCTACAACCTGTCCAGCCCGAGTTAGAGATTTTTCCAAAGAAATCACTGTAACTAGAGAAAGAGAAGAATGACGTCACGAAGACCAATAGTGTGGGGGATAGGATAGGGTCTGCCTCTATTAGATTGGTTATCTCGGAGTTAGGGAAGAAAATCCTCGAACCCCTCACCATGTATGATTATTTTTTCCCCACCGGGGTATTATGAATATAATGATTATGATTTCGGCTATGTTCTAATTGTTTCTAGTGATAACTTAACTAATTTTGGTCAATCTAACTCTGATCTTGATTCCCAAACCAATCCTCAAATCGTACTTATATCTGATGAACCCGTTAACAAGAATGAAGAAGATATCAACAACATTAGTTACGATAGCATCATGAGTAAGGAGCCAGTCCTCGAGTACCATGGTACACCGATTGCCATCAATTTGGATTTCTCCTATGAAGAAGAGACATCGGAAATCTTTCTTACAACATCTCAAGAAGAAGAGATCACATAAATAAGTCTAAGAAGTGGGAAGGTATTACTTCCAAGAACAGCTCCAGTTGATAAAGGAAAACAACCAGTCACTCAAGAAGAACAACCTCCACTTCTGCTAGTGGAAGAGACACCTAACCAGGTAAAGATTGGTGGATTATATAAAGTGGATTATAACGTGTTAGCTCATCTTAGGAGGTTTCTAACCAAAATAAGCATCTATAATGCTTTGATCCTGTCAAAGGAGATGAGAGACTCTCTGGTTACAGCTTTGCTTGACCCAAAGATTTGTTTAGCTCAGTTGGCCATCACATCATCAGATGTAGTTTATTCATTAAAAGAACAATCTGGGATAACTTTCACAGATGAAGACTTGTTGCTCGGCACCACCGATCATAACTAACCACTCTACATCTCTGTTAACATTGACAGATTTGTGTTGTCCAGAGTTCTGGTAGATCTGGGAGCGTCACTTAACTTAATGAGTCTACGGACTTTAACATATTTTGATATTGAAACTTAAGAGCTTACAGTTGATAAATTGATGTTAAGGGGATTTAACCAGAATGGAGAAAGAGCTCTTAAATCGATTACATTATTAATGAAAGTTGGAGAACAAGTAATAACCGCAAAATTCCATATCATCGACGCAGAGACCTCTTTGAATGCTTTACTTGGACAACTATGGATTCACAAGCATAATGTGGTCCCGTCATCTTTACACCAGTGCATAAAGTATTTTAAAGAAGGGCAAGAACATTGCATTAAAGGAGATTTACAACCATTCTCAGTTTATGAAGTGGGCATTCATGAAGATGCCGCCTATTACGCACCTCCAAAGAAAAATGTCTGTTCCCGTGAAATTGTGGCAAACGAAGTGGAAGATTCAGAAGAATCCCAAAGAAGAGGCCATTCAACTCCGCTTCAACGATCTACTACCATTTCTTCACAACGAGCTGGTAAAGATTTTTTTAGCACATACACCCGAGATCAAGGCCGGGGACGTGGACGAGGATGAACCAACACGATTGTTGAATGGACTAGGCCGACCATCAACATCGACATGGAAGAAAGATCTGATGAAAAAAGCTCTGAGGAAGAAATGATGATGATAAAATAGAAGAAACCTCAGTACGAGATTTCCTGGAAGATATAAAGAAAAGTGAATATGATTAGATATACATCAGATCAACCACTATGTGAATGCCATGACCCTTATACCAATCCACTCTCAAAAGTCTGAGAGTTTAGAGGTCAAGGAAGTCCGTAGTGTTGGTTCAAAGCTGATCAAGTTTTACCGTAATTCCCCTTCTACTAATTCTGAAAATCATGTAAATTTGGAAGAGGATTCTAATGAATTAATGAAATTACCTTTTAGTTACTTTTTTCCTTGTGTACAAAATTCCTTGTGTACAAAAGTTATACAAAAGTTAATTCAACAGGGATATGTGCCAAAGCAATTTCTAAAGGATAAGCTATAAATTTTTAAGAAATTGTGGAATGTTAAATGTCAAACTCCTAACTCAAAAGAAGGTCTCAGATTTGGTACTGTAGGACCAGTCGATGACTTGGAATTTGTATGGTTGTTACTAGCAGACTGGGAGAGGATTGCCTCAATATAGAGGATGACTCTGAGAATCAGTTAATAGATGATGCCTCATCGGAATTTGAAGAATAAAGTAAATCAATAGTGGATGAATTGAAAGAAATCAACCTCAGGAATGAGGAGCAGCCACGACCCACCTTTATAAGTTCTCTACTCAATGAAGAAGAATCCACATAATTGATTAATTGATAAAGTTATTTGTTAGAACTTAAAGATTGCTTTGCATGGAGCTATGATGAAATGTCAGGGCTCTCAGCAGTAGTTGTAGTTCACAAACTTAGAGTGGACAAAGATATGACCTCTGTAAAGCAAACTCCAAGAAGGATGCGCCTCAAGATAGAGCAACAAATTATTGTTGAGGTAAGGAATTTAATAGACACAAACTTTGTAAGAGAAGATCAACACCCTACATGGTTAACCAACATTGTGCTAGTTAAGAAGAAAACTGGACAAATCCATGTTTGTGTCGACTTCAGGGATTTAAACAAAGCGTGTCCAAAAGATGAGTTCCCATTGCCGATACCAGAATTAATGGTGGAAATTACATCGAAACATGAGATTTTCTCCTTCATTGATGGATCATCAGGATATAAACAAATCAAGATGACTCCAAAGGATGCGACACTTACAACATTCAGAACGCCGGTTGGGATTTTATGCTACACAATAATGACATTCGGATTAAAGAGCGTGGGAGCGTCGGAGCAACATATCAACGAGTGATGACGAAGAACTTTGACGACCTCATTCACAACCAGGTAGAATACTACATGGATAATTTGTTCATCAAAAGTAAATAGAAAATATACCATTTGTACGATTTGAGGGTTATGTTTGAACAATTACGACAATACAATCTCAAGATGAATCTCTTAAAGTGTGCATTCAGCGTCACCTCCGGAAAATTTCTAGGATTCATTGTCTGTCATCAAGGAATCGAGATCGACCCGGATAAGCAAACCAGATAATATTAAAGCTATCTTAGAAATGCCTCCTCCCAAAATCTTGAAACAACTACATTCCTTCCAAGGAAAGTTGGTATATCTGAGACGCTTTATTTCTATTCTCTTAGGTATTTCTATTCTCTTAGGTAGTCAGCCCTTCTCGGCATTAATTAAAAAGGACACCAAATTCATTTAGGAAGAGAAATGCCAACGGGCCTTTGAGGACATTAAGCAATATTTAATGATACCTTCTATTATGGCAACCCTTATCCCAAAAAAACCGTTGATACTTTATACTATGGCCTTAGACAACTCTCTCGGAGTCTTGTTAGCTTAGGTCAATGATGAGAGTAAGGAAAACACACTCTACTAATTAAGTCACCATCTAATACTTACGGAGGTAAAGTATCTACCTATTGAGAAGCATTGTCTAGCTTTAATTTTTGTCATCCAAAAGCTTAGAAATTACATGCTTTCTCATAAAATTATTCTTATTTCGAAAGTTAATCCATTGCAATACTTGATGACCCAACCAACACTTTCCGGACGTCTAGCAAGATGATCAATGATTTTATTACAATTCGATATAACTTTTGTTCCCCTCTGCACTATCAAGGGACAAATTTCAGCAGATTTTCTCGCGACGCACCTACTTCCAACTGGGTCCCATCTCAATGATGAGCTGCCCGATGAACATACATTACAAATAGAACCGTTCAATGCCATACAGTGGAAAATGTAGTTTGATAGGGCTTCATCAGCCAGAAAAGTTGAAGGGTCAGAGATAGTTATACCAGGCAAAGTAGGAATTGGTCTGATTTTCATCACGTTAGATAAGGGTATGTTGAGATTCTCCTATCACCTGACAGAGCCAAGTACACGCAATGAAGCCAAATATGAAGCACTAATCACCGAGTTGGAGTTGACAATCTCAATGGATATAACAGACATCGTCATCTATGACAACTCACAACTCGTCATCCAACAAGTTGTCGGAAAATATAAGATTTTGAAACCAAGTCTAGCAGAATACCATCAGTGTAAAATGAAACTACTGGAATAGATCCCTAATGTGACCCGATACCAGATTCCTCGGGGAGATAACGCCCATGCCGACGCTCTAGCAAAACTTGCTAAGAAACTGGCGTGTCCGCCGGAGAAATCTATTGAAATTACAGTACAAGGACATCAAGTTTTGTCTCAGATCGACCTTAATAATTTACACAAGCTTAAGAAAGAAGAAGAAATGATGATTGCAGTTGCTGACATCAACGAAAATTGATGTAAGTCATTAATAGAATGTTTGCAACCTGGAAAGCTGCCAGAAGATAAGTTTGAAGCATATCACATCACATGAAGAGCTATGTGGTATGATTAGTGGGTGATGTACTCTACAGAAGATCATTCAATCAGATGTTGCTGAGATGTTTAAGCAGAGCCGAATCATAGAATATCATTAAAGAAGTACATGTCGGATTGTGTGGAGCTCACCAGTCAGGGCTCAAAGATGAAAATAAAGATTAAAATACTCAGATATTATTTGCCAGCAGTGATATTTGATTGCATGAATATAGCTAGGAGATGTCACCTTTGTCAAGTGCATGGTGTTGTCTTACACCAACCTCCGAATGTGCTACACCCAACTGTTGCCTCATGGTGTTGAAGGAAATATTAGGTCCAATAGACCATCCATCCTCTGAGGGACACAGATTTATCCTTGCCATTATGGATTACTTCTCCAAATGGGCAGAAGCAGTGCCTTTATGAGAGTTTACAACACAACATGTTCTGGAATTTTTCAAGAGTCAAATTGCTTATCATTTCGGTGTTTCAGACAAAGTAATTTCAGATAATTGAACAACCTTCAAGAGCACAAAGATTAATAAATTTATCAAACGACATGGGATAGACTGGAGATACTCTATAATTTACTATCCCGGGGCAAACGGCCTAGTTGAGGCCTTCAATAAAATGGTTAAGCATATCTTAAAGAAGATATTAGATGAGAACAAAAGAAGGTGACATGATAAACTGTTAGAAGCTCTGTGTGCCTACCAGACAACGTTTAAAACTCCCACTTAATGTACACCCTACACACTTGTGTTTGGGTCTGAGGTCGTATTGTCACCAGAAGTCCAGGCATCATCTCTTAGAGTTGTCATCGCCAATAAAATCACAGCAGAAAAAAGTGCAAAACTCGGACTTGAAGAATATGAAAGTCTCACGGGAAAATGATTAGAAGCATTACAACATTTAGAGCTCTACCAAGCAAGGATGGTGCAGGCTCATGACAAATTTGTCCCCCTGAGGGCGTTCAAAGTGGGTGACCTCGTACTTGTTCTCAAAAGACCTATGCTTGCACATCACAAGATAGGTAGAAAATTTGAACACATTTGGGAGGGACTATTTATCATACAAAAGATCTATTGAGGAGGATCTACCAACTTATGGATTTTCGAGGCGAAAAACCTGTGTTGTCGGTTAATGACCAATATTTGAAGATATACTCCACGACGTGACATTGCTTGAAATGAATTTTTTTGAAAATGTTGTTTTTTTCTGGGGCAGGTCTAAGCTTATTCAATTTCAGGAGGTCTTGGGAAAAATTTCAGACCAACTCTCTTGCTGGACACACTCATTCCTTTCTAATGGAGGCAAAATTATTTTACTTAAAAGCATCCTTAACACCTTCCCTTCCTACATCCTACAGATGACTACCATGAAGAAGAGCGAAGAAGAGCACTCAAATTATTTTGATGGAAATATTATTCAACAGGTTCTTATGGTCTGGTTAGAGGTAGCAATTTCATTTGGCTAGTTGGCAGAAGTTGGCTAAACCTACTCTTGCTGGGGGCATTTGCTTTAAGGGACTATAACAGTTGCAGCAAGTCAATTTATGTAAACTTTAGATTAAATTCAGGCAAAAATATTCACTGTGGGCTAATTATATGCAAGGGAAATATTGCAGGGATATCCACTCCAATTTAGTCTCCAGAAAATTGAGGGATTCCAGATTTTGGTCTCATATGTTGAAAATAAGAAACATGGCTTAAGATCTGTTCCTATGGGATCTAGGCAGAGGGAATGTTCACTTATGGTTTGATAATTGGTGTCCTAAAGGGATATTGAAAACTAAATCTATTGACCAGATCCTCCATCTTAAAGAGGCTGACTGTTGGGATGGAGATCAATGGTCTATGTCTATTCTGTAAACTCTCTTGACTGACTCTTCTGCTATGAATATCTCCAAAGCAAAAAGATAGAATTATTTGGAAAGCTTACTTTATTTAGAGCATTACCAAAAACATATATTCTAATCTCTACAGATGAGACACTGTGCCTTGGGGAGGTGTTATCTGGAACAATTATTTATCACCTTCAATGCCTTTCCTTAGTTGGAGGACCTTCCACAAGCTACTCCCTACTGATGATATCCTCAAAATGAAAGGGCTGAGAGGTACACAAGATGTTGGTTGTGTTTGGCTGCTGAGGAGTCTATCAACCAATTATTTTTTGAATGGTTCTTTTCTTAAGAGGATTGGAGGGTAGTCACTAACCTGCTGCCCCTGAACACCGTTAACTTTTAGTGGCTTCAACTCTATTCTTGTTGGAGAAGCTGGGAAACAATCAAGGCTAGACCCATCCCTTTTATTATTTCCTGGTTTATTTGGATGGCAGGGAATCAAGCTAAGTTAGAGGGTACTAGTTCCTCAGCTAATAAAGTGACCAGAAACTGCATCTCTTTCATACTCAAGCTCATTAAACATAATAGATTCCCTTCCATGGCTGGTCAGGTTAATTTGTCTTAGGTTACCAAATTGCAATGGAAACCCCCCTCTTATCCTTTCATAAAGGTGAATACTAATGGCAGCTTCTCTGATTTGGGTGCTGGAGTAGGTGGGGTCTTCAGGAATTAGTCAGGACATTGTTTATTCTTCTTTTATGTCTCTATCCTTGCTTTGAATGTTTCATTGGGAGCACCTTTGGGTAGAGGTGGATTCTACTCATTTGCTCCAATTGTTTGCTGGAGAGGAGCCCTCCTTTTGGCATCATTCTCAATCGTTGCAAAAGATTAACTTCATTAGATATTCCATCAAGGCACAAGTTTCTTTTATCTATAGAGAAGGAAATAGGTCGGACAACTGGCTTGCTAGATTAGGTTGCTCCACTTTTGTTGCTTCTATTTCAAATTCCTCACCCCAACCTCTACTTTTCCTTCTTGAGGGAGACCTTTTGGAATGTCCATCCATAGAAACCAAGCAATAATCAGAGGGAATGACCCAAGCCCAACATCAAGCCAGCTGACCCATCAGGAGGAGAGGTGCCACAAGTTCAAATTTAGAGTATCTAGCATCAGTTGTGTTAAGCATTCCCTCCAAACATCTTGAGATATATGGCATTCAAAGAATAGATGATCAACGGATTCTTCAGCTGCCAAACATAATCCACACCTGGAAGGCCCCCTCAGACCTTTCAGCTTGAGGATATCATTTGTATGAAGTATTTTATGGAATATTCTCCAGCTAAGAAAAGACATAGAGGGGGAGATAAATTTGTTCCACAGAAGAGCCCCTCAAGGGACAGTGTCGCAGCTGTAAAGCTTGGAGTAAATGGACTTAGTTAAGCTTTGAGTACTACTTTCTTTCCAAACAATATTGTTAGGAAGGGATCTGTTAAAATGCACCCTAGAAACCTATTTAGCAGAAGGAGCCTCTAATAGAGTCTGTAGGATGGGTTCAGACCATTGGCCCCCAATCTAGCAATCAACCACTTTGAGGTTGGGGTTTAGATCAATAGTTTTTTGAATCAGCATGTTAGCAGGGAAATAATTATCCAACCAGAAATGTATATTACCATTACTAAGGTCCCAAAGGAAAATTTGTTCAGCATGCTGTCTGATTTTCAGCAAGTGAACCCAAAGCTTGGAGTCTCCCAACTTTCTAATCACCATGTTTGGATGAGAGTCCCTACAGTATTTACCATGCATGAACTTAGCCCACAGGGATTGTTGTTGCCTGAATTTGATCCAGAGTTTGCAGATGTTGACTTGTTGCAAGTGTTGGAACCCTTTAATCCCAAGACCCCCAGCTAAGCTGGGTTTAGCCAGTTTTTGCCAACTGGTCCAGTGTAGTTGCTATCTCTGATTAGACCACAAGAATATGTTGAAGGTCCTCTCCAATTGCAGTTGGGTGTTTTTCTTCATTCCAGTCATTTTTAGTATAAAAGAGGGGAATGTGGTCAAGATGCTTTGTAGTCAAGAGTTTTTGCCCCCATTAGACAGGAAGGAGTGAGTCTAACATGAGAGCTGTGTTTTGATTTTCCCCAACATCCCATCATATTGTACTTGTTTGGATCTGTCTTTAATCAGTGGCACACTAAGATATTTTAAGGAGGTGGAGAGTCTTTATATTTAATGTATTGAAGGATCCATTACTTGCTGCTAGTAGAGATTCTGGTGTTCCAGAGTAAGTCACACTTTTCTGCACTAAAATGCATCCCAAAGTGTTGTTGGAAAGCTGAAAACAATGAGTAACTTTCCTAACACCAGCTTTAGAGGCTCTGGAAAACAACATGATATCATCTGAATAAGCCAAATGAGTGCTACCCATATTAGATTTGTGGTGAAAACTTGAGTATGACAAAGACAACAAGCTTTGGTCCAACATTTTGGACAGAAAATCAAAAGCCAAGATGAAGATAGAAGGGGAAAGGGGGGTGGGGTCTCCTTGTTTGAGACCCCTGACAGCAGTAAATGACCCATAGGTTTGCTCATTAATAAGCACTAAGTGAATATTATTTCCCAACCATATGTAGATTAGACTGCAGAACCCTTGGGAGAAGCCCCTAGCTTGGAAAACCTCTAGGATGAAATCCCAACTGATAGTGTCATATGCCTTCCCGAGGTCCAGTTTGTATATTAGGTTCCCACCCCTAAATTGTTTGTCCAGATCAAGCAACAATTCTTGGGCAAGTAGTATATTATCAGCAATGGATCTCCCTTTAACAAAAGCAGATTGAGTGGGTCTAATCAGCATGGGGAGATGAGGTTAGAGCTTATTCATAATGATTTTGTTGATGATCTTGCTGAAGACAAAAGTGAGGCTGGTGGGTCTGAAATGATTCCATTCTTGTTTCTCTGAGGCCTTAGGGACCTGCATAATAGTGGAGGCACTAAAAAACTATGGGAGAGAGGAACCTTGGAAATAAGCCTGGATGACAGTAACCACCTCTTCTAATATAATATTCAAGGCTTTCTTATAGAATTCAGTAGTAAACCCATGAGGACCTACAATTTTAGAACTATCAATAGAGTTTAAGGCTACCCATATTTCATCTTCATAGGGTGGACCAGTCAATGAAAGATTGCTGGTGTAAGAATGCTCTTCCAGAAAAAGTTTGTTGTCAATGAGGATTCTATTAGACAGGGGTCCATATAGAGGCTCCTTGAAAAAGCCCACTGCATCCTATGTAATGGCTGAATTATCATGCAACCATTGGCCAACAAAGTTCTTAATGTTGTGGATGGCATTACACTTCCTTCTGAACTTGATACAAGCATGGTAAAACTTGGTGTTTCTATCCCCATCTTTAATTTTGGAAACTGAAGCCTTCTGTCTTAGGAAAATATCCTAACAATCAATAACAGCTAGTAGCTTCCCATGGGCAGCAAATAACAAGACTTCTTCCACCAAACAAATTGAAGCTTCCTTCTCTAAATCCACCACTTCCTTCTCAGCCAAAATAACATTCTTAAAGACATCACCACCAATGGACCACTTCCAAACTTTGAGTGCTTTGGCCACCTTGCTATGGGGACTGTACAAATTTACCAGTGGGTCAGGATGATGTACACCCAACTAATTAGAGGAAATAATGGGGAGAAAAGTTGGGGGGGCTTGACCACATGTTTAGGTATCTGAAAGGAGGGGTCCTAATTTGAGGAGTGGGGAGGCAGCAATAAAAATAAGAAGAGGCCTACGATCTGAGCCTGCAAAAGTTCAAATGAGTAATAGATGTATGAAAGAAGTGTTGACACCAGTAATCATTCACCAAGAACTTGCCTAACCTCTCCCAGATTTTTCCCCTCCTCCGAGTGAATTTAGGGCCTTGGAACACAAGGTCAAACTGTCCAAAAAGCACTATATTATCACATAAAGTAGATAACTTGGTGAAATTTAGAATTCTTCCTCCAGATTTCTCAACTGATGAAGCAATGCAGTTGAAATTCCCTCCCATCAACCAACAAGAGGACATGGAGAGACTGATGGAGTGTAATGCTTCCCACAACTAAGCTTTGGTAGCTTTACTACATGCAACATTGACAAAAGTGGCAAAACCTGTATGCCCAACCATTTGGAAAGAAAGGTGAACAAATTGGCGATGGTTGACAATAACAGACCAAGTAATATCCTTCCTGCAGAAGATCAAAATCTTATTATTGATATTGGAAAAATGAGAGAACCCATAAAACTTATTTAGAATATTATGGGTATGTTTATGAAACATAGGTTCCAAAATAGCTAACCACCAAAGTTTGTGTTTCTTGGTTAAATGCAACCGCCTTTTGATAGAGAGGGCTTGTGCAACCCCCCTAATGTTCCAACATAAGAAACTAATCATGATGGGTAGATTTAGATCTCCTCCTAGTCAGCCTGGTGAGGGAACCCCTTCTAGTTGAGTAGGATTTGCCAGCTTCTAAGATGAGAGTGTCATCAAGGTGGCTTTTGAGCTTAAGAGTAGCCTTTTTCTTTTTTCTGGCTTTCTAAATCCACCAATTTGCATCAAGATCTTGTTGCATTTCCCTCAAAAGATCAGAAGGTGGTGCCACAAGGCTAGCTGCAGGTAGAACAAGTGAAGGAACTTCATCTACCCCCACACAATCTCCCCCAGAAGCAATAGTGGGAAAATTAACAATCTCAACCACTACCTTTTCCACTAAGGACATAGTGTTGGGATCAGACAAATTAATAGGGGGATTCCAGGTAAGGGGGCCTCCTCACCTAGGAGCCCCTTGTCATCAAGAACCACCAAGTCAGCAAGAGGGGAAGGAAGAGTAGGAACATTAGTTTCCTTAGGAGCACCTTTCTGCTTCTTTCTTAATGTTGGGTGCAGTCTAAAGCATCTGTCATCAGAATGGCCAAACATGTTGTTGTGGTGGCAATAATAAGGCTTTTGTTAGCTACAATTCTTTGCCAATAGACATTATGCTCTCTGCTTAGCCAAATCTCATCATCAACCTTAGGTACTGTAATATCTCTTTCAACCAATATTCTAGCCACAGATGGTCTAGATTGATTAAAGGTGGCAAAATTCATTTTCAGAGGTCTGCCCAAAGCCTTGACAATGTTGAAGATAACTTTGTGATTGAAGTAATGTAGTTTAAGCCCACGGAGTTTGAACCAAATTGGAAAATGGGTAGTTCCTTGCAAGGGTCAAAATTTGGTGACCACTTAAGTAGCTTCATGGACACACCTTCAATTTGTAAAATCTATTTGGAGAATGTTCTAGCATAGTCCTCTTCCCTAGTCAGATTAATTTGGATACATCTACCACCCAATAAACCCACTCTCCAAGCCCAGTTCAGCTTTGAGTTATCAAAGAATTTCCTGACAGCTTCCATTTTTGGGTGACACAGCTGGAACTTGCCAATTAGGGTGAACTTGTAGGCTACAGTAAGACCTTGATTGTCCTCCGCAGTGAAAAAGATAGCTAGTTTACCTCCTTTTATGCTCAAAGGTTTGATGATAGGGTCGGTTCCATCGCTTGAGGGAATACCAAGTCATCATAGTTCTTAAATGGTCTCAAAACCCTTACCCACCACATTGACAAAGGTAGCTTTAGCCCATTGTTTATTCGTTTCCGAATCAATCGGAGTAGGTTCATCCATCAGGGAAAAAATAAAGGAACAATTCAAACAAAGAACACCTGCACCAAATGCAGTGAAGCAAACCAATGGAACAATAAATTTTGAACTAAAATTCACCCGGGAAAGGGAAAACTCCTAGAAACTAAAAACCACATCACCACTAAAGAATCAAGCACCAAAAACAAGAAACTAGAGTAGAAGAAGAAGGGATTAAGGCGGGCCGTCATTTTTATATTATAATATATATATAT
>NW_018164747.1:46089-46467 GCF_001263595.1 Phalaenopsis equestris | reverse complement strand
TATATATATGTACTGTTAAATTTTTATTTGTGGCTCACATTTATTTTAATAACTTATGAGATTTATTTTTCTTAACTCATAACTTATGGATGGTGGTTAAATAGAACACAATTTAGAGAATGAGTCATCTCCTTTCCTAACACACCCCATACATTTCCCTTTATCAGAAATTACTGAAAGTTTTAAGGGATTAGAGAGAGAAACTCCATCTCTTCAAGATCAAATTTTATCATCATGAATACATGTATGCGTTACTTTACTATAGATATGTAAAAATCATGAATTTAAAAGATTTTGGCTATTAAGTATTTTTAGAATTTGTGTCATAAATGTCAAACATGAATTTCTAACATATGTATATATATATATATATATATA
>NW_018164747.1:42940-46032 GCF_001263595.1 Phalaenopsis equestris | reverse complement strand
GAATGTGTACTATTTGTTGTGTGTGTGTGTGTGTGTGTCTATATATATATATATATATATATGCGTTGCGTACTCATATCAATTGGTCGGGCATTTGCTTTTCAGTTGTAAGTCCCATCTGGTCTGGGGTTCGATTCCCCTCGATGGAGGGTGTGATACTCGAATTATTTGGAGCACAAGAATGACCTTTTTTCTTTTAATACACACAGACACACACACACACATATTTATATAAGCAGTTGATCATCTTATTTTTATCTCCCTTATTTTTTTCCTTAAAAATAAAAAGGCTTCCTCCTTTCCTTGCAACTCTGATTAGGATAACTTAGTAGTGATATATATTTCGCTATGTTCACTGTATTCAGCAGGGATTTTAATTAAGTTTCTAAGTGGGGACCACGGAGACACTTGGCGGACTTGCAAATGACGGCATGCGGGTCACGAGCGCCCGAGATGCCGTAGGACCGTTTAAGCCACATGTCGATAACACGCCGGCGTCAAGGAGTTTGGTAAGAATTTTTAGTATGTAATATTTTCAAAAGTAAGTATCTGAAATGAAATTTTGATTTGTGGACATTGATTATTTATGCGTGCCTGAAATTTGGTAGTGGCAGTTTAATAATTTATCATCTGATAAAATTCTAGCACATAACACAAATAAAAAAAAAAATTAACAGGAGAAGACATCTTCGCCTTTTATGTGAAAAACTTTGGATAGGAAAAACAATAATGGGTCTAGCCCAATTAAAATAATCTACTTTGTAATTGTAAGTACATATGCACACTCTTCTCCAGAAATAAAGAATATAAAGTTAAAAAGTTGATCATCGTAGATGTACGGTGATAGTTTATCCATGATAGTCGTACCATGGCTATAATAAATGTAGTTCTCAGTATAGCAGACTCCAATGATTATAGTCAATTGCTATAAAAATAATAGCCCTTCATGAATGTTATAGATTGTGGTTATAGTGACAAATTGATATAGAACCTGCAGTTGAATGTCGTGGTAGCAGTTGGCAAAGAAGGCATTATATGATTGCTTCAGAAGCATTTGTTTGCCACGTGGTCGTAATAGGCTGCAAGTGCTTTGATCCACATAAGCCGTAATTGGTCACTTTGGCTGAAATGGTGAGCTGCAATAATGTTTGTAGGTCTTAGACGATAGAGTTGGGAGCCGCATGAACTGTGATAATATTTGTAGGCCACAAAACCCAGAACTAGGAGCTCCATAGATTGTAACATCCATCAGCTAAAGCAGCCGAAGTTTGGATGTTGTCTAAGTTGAGATAAAATCCATAAAACGCTGAGACTTGAGTTAGAAGTTGCATGAGTTGTGAGCCATTTAGGTTGTAGGTCGTGGTTAGGAACTATGAGGAGAGAACTTCAGGAGTTCGGAAAAGGCTGCTCTATTCTAACTATGACAATTGTAAGCAATTATTGGAGGATGCATTGTTACACTGTCTTCGGGTTGCGTCCCTAAATTGTGTTCGAGGGGCATAATTACTCCATTTGCGGGGCACTTTACCACACCGTTTTCGAGATGTATTGTTTCACCATCTTTAGGAAATGTTTTGTTTATAGGATGCTTCGTTACTTCACAATGCTGGTCATTACTTTGTAATGTGCTTCATTACCCCATACCATACGCCATGACTCCATATGGGGTCTTATTGTAACGCGTATGGGCAGTCGAAGAAAACCGACGAGCAATGGTCAATGGTGGTAGGTTGCTATGTAAGCGAGAAGCGTTCACCGGGACTTCGGTGCTATACAACACTAAAGTTCAACTCCTCCTGATTCAGCTCTAGCTGCCGCTCTTTCTCCGATTGAAGGCCTAGATCCTCTTTTCTGAAAGGGGTAGAGCTCTATTTATAGAGTCTAAGAGAGGTCTCTCAACAAAAAAAGAAATCAACTTCACTCCATCAGACGTCTTAGAGAGGTTCTCTAGATTAGATGATGTTTTATAAACATTTGAGTATCTTAGTGATGTTCGAATTGAGTGTTCTTAAGCTCATTAGATTCATCTCATTGAGTTGCCTGATTTTGTCATATTTAGTATTCATTTGACATTGCAATTGGGCATTAGAAGCTTTTAAAAAAAGCTTAATGACTTAATCTGAGTTTGATTTGACTAAGATTGGACCAACTTTGATGTCATTGTGTTTGTCTCATCGAGCCAGTCTGTAGATGCTTAAATCATACATTTCTATTATTTTTAGTGCTAGTTTGAACATTTCTTACTCATAAAATACTAAGAGATCCATATTGATTGTGTTAAAGCTCGTGTCAAATAACAAATTATGTTGACAACATATCAATTATCATGATTTATAAATAAATTTTAAGAAAATATAATTAATTTATGTTATTATATGAATTATAGATTAAATTATAAGAAACTTATTGATTTTGAAATTAAATGTGATAGAAATGAAAATTTTAAAATAAATTATAAATAATTATTACTATACTAAGAATTTAAAGAAATAAATTATAAGAAATTTATTGATATTTAAATTTAATGTGATAGAAAGAAATTTTCGAAATAAATTAAAAGAAATTGTAAATATATAAATTAAAAAAATTATATAAATGAATATTTAAAGTAATATTTTATCAAGAAAAATGATTAAAAATAAATTTAGATATATATTTTAAAACACATATAAGTGAAAGATAAAAATCACTACTAAACTAATTTTAGAGGATTATAAGAAATTAATTTTATTACAAATGGATTAAAATAATTAAAAGTTTTAATTAATATCGTAGATGATATTTAAAATTAAAATAAGATATGATGATTTATAATATTAACTTCAAATATTTAAGAAAATGTAAATGATTATGTTAATTTTGATGGGGCGTTTCAATCATTAGCTATTCTGTAAATTTTTATTTTATTAATTCTGTGTCTTCTCAGCTCGCACAATCAAGAATAAAAGAAAAAAAAAGTCAATCTCTTCGAAACAACCTAAGGAAAAAAAAATGTCTGATGTCACATCAGATTGAAAACTACAAACAACTTCCTTCAAAGCAAAAACTTTAGCCATAATTCGGTACGTTATCCGGAACTTCCCTATATATAT
>NW_018164747.1:34090-42930 GCF_001263595.1 Phalaenopsis equestris | reverse complement strand
TTATATATATATATATATTATGCGCCCTTAGATGACAAATTATTAGGCAGCTGAGTTGTTAGTCGTAATACCTCTTTGACGTAGGTTCGATCTCTATAGAGATGGATAGCACCTAAGGGACGCAATATCGTCCAATACCAAATTAAAATAGTTTATTCATGGTACTACTTATCAAGCTTGATGAATTTGATGTTGGCACATATGATGGATGAAAATGACTCTTTAAAGTGCTCAAAGAATCAAGGCTTGGCTCTTTGCCTCACGAGTTGGCTCGCCTAGTAGTATTTCAACAATGTTGTCTTTTTTGGTGAGTTTTCGTGGCACTTCTCCTCTCTTACTATCGATCACTTAGATGACTTCTCTGGTGAGCTCATATGACAATATCACTCGAGCTAACGAGCTCGTTGTTAGTACTGTAAGCCAACTTTGAGATTTTCATTGGAGCTTGACTCGAGTTTGAGCTTGTATGTTGATGATTATGTCGAGCTCGAGCTAGGCATGACTCAAGCTCCACTCAACTCATTTACACCACTACATGCAGCAAATTGGTTGGTTATGACCAGAATAATCTCAAGAGGTGGGCTCAAAGGCTCAACTAGCCCAATTAAATTAAAAAAAACTCATTAATGATCTATGTATGTATATAGTTGACATGATTCGATTGAAATTAATTATTTTATTAGTTTATTGACAAGTTAATTGCGAGTTCTGTTGTGTGCCAGAAAATTCATAGAGGTAGAATAAAACATTTTAGTATTTTACGAAATCTAACACACACACACACACACAAATGGATATATATATGGGCCTGGCTGCAGGTAAAAGTTGAATAGAATTTTGTAATATAAGGGCTTGGAATATTTTACATGAGCTCTTGTGCTTAATATATATATATATATATATAAGGAGACACCGGAAGTTTTTACATGAAAAAACACGAGAAGAGAAAAACTACGAGGCCTGGTCTAATTAAAAATGATTAACTATAAATTTGCAATCACAAAGATAGACTCTTATGTCAAAATTGAGAAAGAACTGCAAGATTTCTCTAATTACAAAGTTTGTACGTCATTTATAGAAGGTTTCACAATACAAAAATCTAGAATTGTTGCCACTGGAAGTTATGATCGGGACTTCGCTTCACCATGTTCAGGATACATCGTTGCACAATGTTTAGGACACCGAGTTGATCTGTAAGAATGATACTTTGTTATTTAACAACGTACTTTATTACTTCGCTATGTATGTAGTTACATTGTAAGGTGCCTCATTACTTCGCAAAGCACGTGTATCATTAATCATCAAAGTACCTTCTTACTCCATAAGGTTATCAATGGCGGTGAGCAGGGGACAACCAGCAATGGTCAACGACTGTCGGCAACTATGAAGACTAGAAAGATATCACCAACACTACAAGAAATTGGCTATTTATCATTAGCTTTAGCGTCAGAAAATTTTTGACACAAAATTTAGCATCAAATTTAGATCCGTTTTATGTCAAAATTAATTAGCAACGCTCAGTGCGTTGACCTATATCGATCGTAAATATTTGTGTTGATAATATGTCGATGCAAACTGTTTGTGTCCAACTTTGCATCAACCATCTTTCAACGCATTATAATCAGTTAACAGTATTTAAATTTTTAACGGTATGACCGATGCTAAATAATTAGCATCACAGGATGCCAACTCAAGTTTAATGCATATACCCTACAATTCTAATCGCGCGCAACAAATTCTCATTTGCATTCCCACAATTTCATTGCATAGGGCTTTGACGACTCCGAAGACCTCCCTTATCCACCGAGTGGCCGGTATGTTAGGGGCATTTGCGTTGGCAAAATCGCGGCGCCAATGAGCATTACTCTTTTTTGACTTTTAGGTAAAATTCTCCTCTCTTCGGCCTTCTCTTCTCACTGTTTCATGTATTTTACTATTTTATATGTAAAAATTGAAGTTTCACTATCATATATATAATACATAAAACCTGTATGATTTTTTATGTAGGAATTGATGTTTAAATGTTAGATATGTAATACCTAAGAATTGTGTGGTTATTATGTTGAAATTGAAGTTTAGATGTTAGATATGTAATGCCTAAGAGTTGTGAGGTTTCTATGTAAATATTAAAGTTTAGACTTACATAATAATAAACAAGAATTGTGTGAGTTGTATGCGAAAATTGAAGTTTATGTTTACATATGCAATACATAATACTTATGTGGTTTGTGCACAGAGATTGATATTTAGGTTTAAGTTATGTAATGCATAAGTGATGTGAGGTTTGTCTGTAAATATTAAAATTTGGGTGTTTGATAAATAATATATAATTTTTTTTTTGGTTTTGATGTAAAAATTAATGTTTAGGGTTAGATATGTAATACATAAGAAATGTGTGATTTGTATGTATTGTAGAGATTGAAGTTTAGGTGTAAGATATGTAATGCATAAGAGTCATGCACTTTGTATGTAGAAAGTGAGGTTTATATGTATGATATTCATTAAATAAGAATTGTGTGTTTTGTACTTAATCAACATATAAGAATTGTGTGATTTGCATGTATAATTTGAAGCTTTGGATTTAGGTATGTAATGCATAAGAATTGTGTGGATTGTATGTATCCAATACATAAGAATTGTGTGGATTGTGGATTGTATGTATCCAATACAAATACATAAGAATTGTGTAGTTTGTCTGTAGAAATTGAAAGCTTAGGCGTTAGATATGTCATGTATAACACTTGTGTGAATTGTTTGAATGTAATACATAGGATTGTATTGTTTGTATGTGAAGATTGAAGATTGGGTGTTAGATATGTAATATATATAAAATGTATGTACTATTGCAATTTAAATACATAAATCTATAAATCTGGATCATGGATGTATAATAGATTCTATCCCCAAAGAAATGATCTTATCATTGAGTTGAATGATGTTGAGGAATTTGTGCAAATGACATTATATAACTGCCCATTTACCTTTCAAAAAGGTAATTTTTGTTGCCCTTGTGCGAAGCACAAAATTCAAGCAAGCCTAGCACATGAAGAAAACAATTTGGATCTGTGCCGTAAGGGATTTCAATTGAATTATTGGTATTGGATTGCATATTGTGAGTATGAACCAGATGTTCTATATGATAATGTTGGTGTCTCATCAAGTTATGGCACTACAATGAAATATGATCCTGATACATAAAAAAAAAAATGATGATGCTGTATGTGTCATTTTGTTTTGTTGGGAGTGTTCCTGATGATGAACAAACATAAAGCAGTGAAGTACAATAATTTTATGATTTACTGAATGCTACACTACAACCTTTATGAGAATGTAGCACTACAAATATAAAGTTATCAGTGATGTTGAGAATGTTGAACATCAAATTTAATTTTAACATGCTCAAAGAATGATTCAATCAAGTGGCAATAAAAAGTTAATATCAAAATTAGGGTTAATATTTGAGAAGATAGATTACTATTTTGATGGTTCCATATTTTATTATAAGATTGATGCAATGGTGATGAAATATAGATTTTTTCGTGTTGAGAGATTCAAACTAAGGGGAAGAAAGTAATAAAAAAAAATATTCTATACAAGCATCACTTCTATTTGCCGCTCATACCCAACTTTAGAGGCTATTTGCTTTGATGTGTATAGTTCCTCACATGGCAGGACACAATATTAAAAATGTTGATAGTAATTATTTGAGTCATTCATTAGATGGAGAGACCTAGAGACACTTCTATTAAAGTTATATTGGCTTTACAACTGAACTGCACAATATTAGGCTTGGCTTAGGTAGAGATGGGTTCACACCACACAGTCATGAAACAATACCCTACTCATGTAGAAAATGATTATAACCCCATGTAATTTGACCGTTGATATGTGCATGATTGTGTCATTTTTATTTCTGACACTGATCAGACCAGATCCACATAGCCCAAGAAGAAAATTTGATGTTTACTACAACCTCTAATGGATGAGCTTAAAATATTATAGGAAGCATATGTGTTGACTTGTTATATTGCTACAAAATAGAATTATTAGCTTAAAATTGGTCTTATGTAGACAATTAGTGATTTGTTGGCTTTTGGAATACTATCTGGTTGGAGCACTACTGAAAAATTGGCTTGTCCTTACCACATGAATTTGTCTAAGGCATTCACATAAAAGCATAGAAGAAAAAATTCTTGATTTGATTTCCATCAAAGGTTTCTAGTCCACAATCATCCATTTAGAAGGAATACAAATGCCTTATTTAAAAATAAAGTAAGAAAATCAAGTTCTCCCTGAAGATAATTGGGCCGGTTTATGACATATGATTAACAAAATACCAAAGATTGCTGAGAGACTAGAACTAGCTTTAAATCATCTTCCTGATTTCTATGTTAGATATAATCATACAAAATTGAGACATAATTGATCCCGACTTTTTTTATAGATGTAAAATGTGATGTATGTGATTACATGCTTAATTTCCTTAATAGTGATTCCTCATTTACAACAGTACCAAAAACTTGATCCCAAGCAAAAGCTTGGTAAAATCCTCACTATGAAGAAAATAAGAATACAGTTATAATATTTAAATATGGGATACTACACAAGTATATACATCGTTATCAAGCAATATAAGTCTTTTTGATTAAGCCCTGAATATCGAACCCACAAAGAAACTGACAATATGCACTTTATAAAGCTAGAAAGTTTGATTTTTTTTTACTTAGCAAAATATGCACTTTATAAAGCTACAAAAATCCACTTAGCAAAATATTCTTACTATAACTTAAGGTGTTATAATAGGAATGAAAATTTGATTTTTTTTATAAATTTTTTATTTATGAAAATAAAGTAAACATCTAATTAACTTAACTAAATATTTGCAAGATGAAAGTAATATAAGTAAAATATATTTTTCCTTAGCACAAATTAGTAATAAGTATAGAAATTCTGTTGTGGAAGTATGCTAAATGTGTTGTGTCAAATAGGAGCAATAATATTTTTTACCTTTACTAGAGATGTGATAAAGAACATTGACTAATATATGGTTTGAATTGTCTTGAAGACCGATTAGGTAGGGAAGATACTAGCTTTCACTCTAGAGTTCCCTCTTTTCCTTCCACCTGGGGGCTAACATCTTATATCAAAACCAAAAACTATAAGTCAAATTGGGGGCTTTAGCCTGTCACTCTAAAGTCCTCTAATTCTACACCCTTGAAAAGTTTATTTTCCTATTTATTTGCACTCAACCCCATGAATACACTCTCATCCATGAAATTAATATGTGATTCTATTCATTTGTTGAATGAGATAATTCCATCTCGGATCTTACATGTTCTCACAACAAGTATTAACATCTTAATTGGCCAAATCAAGAAGTAAATGAAGTACAAGGTTTCAAATCATCATAACTTCTTCCAACATTAAAGTCTAATACTTCACACAACTTCCTTTAAATACTTAATCACTTATCATTTTAAGGAGAAAGATAAATAAAACTACTCAGAATCTATGGAGAAAACACAATCATTCATGAGTTTAAAAGTAGAAATCATGCACACAAACATAAATCTAAATTAAAACCAATTGTAGTCACAAAGATAAACACTTATCTCAAATCATCTCCACCAAATATCAATAAGTTCCTTTGAAATCTCTTCCTTCACTCACAATACAAGCTAACACTCGAAATAAAAAGAAAGTGGTCGGTGGCAGCGGCGTCGGTTACTTAGATGAATGATGGTTGTGGATGTCTAATGGCTGACGTTTTTTCTTTGATGATACAAGTCTTTTTTTATGAAAATTCAAAAGGTGCCTTGGTGTCTCTTCAAAATGTGTCTCCATTCAATGAATCTTATAGAAGTTCCTCCTTTAAAAGCCAATTAGATGAATTTTCGTGTCCATGGACTATTTCCCACGTTTTTACCAAGGGCTGCTTCAAACACCTCTTAAAAAATTCATTAAAATTCAATAAATCATTAAATAACCACTTATAGTGCTTAAGCATAGGGTACCTGATGCTTAAGCGCAGCTCTCTCTGAATAATTGACGCTTAGGCACCCCAGTTTATTTTTGCACCTTCATCATTTTTGCTCCAAATTTGACTCTTTTTCACTCATTTTAGCATTTTTCATCCATTTGATTGTACCTGAAAGAAAAACATACAAATATCTTTCATTAAAGCACAATATCTCAAAAATTAGTATAAAAATGTATATAAAAATACTATATATTTTACGTGTATCAAAATCTTCCAAACTTAAAATGTTACTTGTCCTCAAGTGACCTTTCAATATTTTAAAAACTAAATAAGTAGATTATGTATATGAGTTTATTTGGGAGTTACTAAAATTTTGATGTAGAAATATAGTAGTCTAATTTAGAAAAAGTATTAGTAAATGAGACCAACTTAGAGTTTACAAATTTTTAATGTTAAGAAATATGAAAATATGAGTTTCTATCTAGTTCGAAAATATTGTAGATTCTCCAAATATAGACTTTAGGCATTCTATAATCTCTTCTTAAAAATTTTTATTAAGCATACTTTTACTTACCATATTATATCCTCAAGCTTAAGAGTTTCTTAAGTCTTATACTTTAGAAAGATCAGATGTGGAACCAATTTTTGATTAGACACTAATTTCAAGCTTCTCCACCCTTTTTCAATTATTTCTTTTCTTTTCTTTTTCTCTCTTTCTTTGTCTTCTTTTTCTTTTTCTCTTTTTAATTTTTCTTTTTGTGGCAAGGATTACTATATCTGGATAGGCCTTTAATGATTTTGAATTCCACTCTTCCTTTTCTAAAGCAAAGAGCGGATATAGATTTTTTACTTAAAAACATAATAATAATTTTGAAAATTAGTTTTAATAAAAAAAAATTAAGTTTTGAAAATAAAAGTCTAAATCTTCTAAATTTTTCAAAAATACAATTTTCCCTACTAAAAATAGTTACACTTTATTTAGCATTTTCCACACTAAAAATTTTTAACTTAAATTTTTCTTCATTACTATAGATTTCAACTAAATTCTCTTACTCATTGCTATATTCAAAATTTTACTTCCCTAATATAACTTCATATACATAATCAATTTTTTTTCAAATTAAAATCAAATTTATTTGTAGTAAATTTGAGAACAAATAAACTTCAAGCTTTAGAAAATTTTTTATCCCCCTAAACTTACCCTCCCTCAAACTTAAATTTTTAATAAAATAAAACATTTTTTGGCATCATATAAATATTGGCAGGTAGGCAGGAATGAAAACTAAATATAACATGCTTGCATAAATTTTTATATCATAAATATGCAAGTACAAAAACTAGAAACATGAGTAAAAATTAAATTGATCAAATTTTAATTAGATTAACATATAGAGATTCATTAGACTTCTACGTAGTGGAGTATAACATAAAAACAAACAAACACACTAACAAACATACACAATTGCAACATAAATAAAAATATCTGGTAGTAAATTGAAAATTTTAAACATGCAGCTTTTAAGTAAAAAGTTAGCTATATTTTAAACCTTTCTAAGATATAGAATTAAGTTCAGAAAAAACTAACTAACTACAACAAACAACACAATTAACACAATTACTACCACACAAACATAATAACTACTCACAAAAATGCAAATACATCACAGTAGTGTCTACTAAACAAAACACATCAAAAACTAACAATCTTAACAATCACAACTGAAAACATAACAAAAAGTACTGAATACCTGCACCATCAATAATTCACATCAATACATAAACTAATAATCAAACAAAACTATAAATCTAGTCTAATCATCCTAATCCTTTGCATCACTCTCATCACCATGCCAAGAAGTTGTGATCCCGGAAAATATATTTGTGTAAAATTTATAAAGTTGACACACTTTACAATGGTGCCAAAAACTTAATGTGGTATTTTATGAATAATAATGTTAAGCACTTAATGTTGGGATTCTACGCAAGTACACATATTGTTATCAAGTAATATAAGACTTTTTATTTAAGTCTAAATATCGATCCCATGAAGAAGGTTTAAATTTTAAATGATAAATTAACTAGGAAATTCACAGAAATAAAATAAAATTACTGTCACTAATTTTGAAAGTTTGAGATACTATCAGAACTAAATTATTAACTACTAGCAAGATTTAAATGCAAAACTTAAAACATAAACTACTAAACTATGTTTATGTGATGAATATGAAAAAGAATCTTTCCAACTACAATGAGTTTTTTGGTGAAATGAGATGAAATAAATGGTTTAAATTTGTATTGTGCCAAATAGGAGAAATTTTAATTCTTTATCCTGATTCAGTGTTATAGAAAATCATTGGCTAATCTCAGGTTTAGTCCTTAAATCCGTGGCTAGGCTATGAGGATAATGGCTCCCACTCCAGAGCTCTTACTTTCCTTCCCCAAAAGGTTAACTCTCACTTTAGTTCTTAAACACTAAGATCGAATTGGGGATTTTAGTCTGTCACCCTAAAAATCTTCAATTCTACACCTAACAATGTATATTTCTCTATTTATTTGCACTTAATTCCATGAACGAAATACTCCTTCATGGACTTAAATGTGATTCTCACTCTGCTGTAGAACTCATACTCCATTTCCCGGATCATATGTTTCATAATATATTTTAACAATTCAATTGGCCAGATCAAAAAGTAAATTAAGAGTAGAGTTGAAAAACCATCACAATTTATTTTATATTTTAACATTGGCAATTCCAAATTATCTCTTCATTTCACCATATCTCAGAGTAGGGAGAAAGATAAATGAAACTACTCAGACTTCATGAGAAAGATACAACAAAACACAAATTTCATATATAAAA
>NW_018164747.1:28145-34073 GCF_001263595.1 Phalaenopsis equestris | reverse complement strand
AAACAAACAACACTTATCTGAAACTCTTTCTCAAATCAAATCCCTTGTAACCTCTCTTAGGAAATGTAGGAAGAAGAAATCTCTCACTTCTCTCCCTCTCCAACACTCTTAGAGAAGAATTCACACTTAAACTCACCACAAAAATTCATAACTATAAAGAAAATAAATGACTAACGATGTGGAATGGCGTGGAAGGATGCAAAGTGGAATGAAGGGGGTGAAAAGATGAGAAGAGAGACCAAGATCGAGCGGAGGAGCGCGAAGAGAGACCATGAACGAGTGGAGGAGCACAAAGATTAGTGAAGGAGAGTCTTTTCTAATCAATTTCAGCTCTAAATAGAGCCTAAGGTCGGTTTTCCAATAGGTGCATCAAAAAACTCTTCAAAAACATCCATTTCGTCGACTCTTCTAGAAACAAGGTCTGCATCGACAATGACGCTGTCGACACCCATTCTAGTGTCATCGGTGCCAGTGGCCCTTGAATATAATCCATCTTCTCTGTCAAACTGCATCGCCAGCGCTGAAGAATTTTTTAAAAACTCCATTTTGACTCCAAATTTTATCCTTTTTGCTTCCTTTTGCTCCAAGTCCTAAAAATCAACGCTCCAAGTCCTAAAATGAAAAAAACCTTCCTTTAAAGTGCAATATCACCAAAAATGAGTATAAAATATGGGTCTAAAAATGCATATATTTTTGGTGTATCAAAATCCCCCAAACTTAAAAGTTACTTGTCCTCAAGTAACTCTTTTACTACATAAAAATATGACTCATGACAAAGATTTTAACTTCTAGATTTTCATATTTTAGTCCACTAAACACAGTAGTATAACTTAAGAAAAATGTAAATTAACTCCAGTTAATACTCAAGGTATAAGAATATCTAGCAGACAAGTCTAATATTTCTGATTCTCTATTCTTTTCAAGAAAAATTGTAAGTTATTCATATTAAAGCCACTTAGAATATCCATATGGAAAAGAACTTCATGAAACTTTACTAGTAAATATGCTAATACTAAATTATAAGTTTAGAAATTATAAGTTTAGAAAAGAAAATGTAGCCAAGCATTCTTCTTTAAGTTGATTCAAGTTAAGCCAATTTCTATATAGGCATCTCCTCACATTCCTTTTTTTTTTCAGGATCATTTTCAATCCTTTTTCTTTTCTTTTCTTTTCTCTCTCTTTTCTTATGTGAGGATTACTATATCTAGATAGCCTTTAATGATTTTTAACTTCACTATCCTCTCTATTGATTTTTAACTTCACTATCCTCTTCTTACAGTTACAAAATTTTCACATTCCTTCACTTTTTAAAATTATATTAGCTTTATAAATTTTTTATAAGGTTTTATTCTTTTCTTATTACATGAATTTCTAAGATTTTTAATACTTCAAAAATACAAATTCCTTTACTTATAATAGAAAAACATGGTCTTATTCTATCATACTAAAATATCTTAATCTCTAAAATTAACCTTTATTATTAAAAATTTTTACTTAACTTTATCATATATTTAGAAACACAAATATAGTTATCTAAAGTTACCCTATAATACCAAAGGTCATGTTAAATTTTAAAATATTTTGAAAATATAACTAATTGAGGCCAAATAAAACTAAGTTTCTTTTATTTAAAAAGGAATTTTTTTTTCTTTACCGCCCAAACATAAATTTTTAAAAGATTTTGCATGAAAAACAAAAAAAATAAAGGGTGAAAGAAAACATATAATACATAAAGAAAAAACTTACCTGTTGAAGGTTCTAATTTGAAAATTAACTCTGAAATATTATAGGTGCTTATATGAAAAGCTACAAGACTTAAAACATTAAATAACACATAATACATATGAAAATTTGCTGAGAAAGAGTTAACTACAAATACATTCAACAAAATACTAAAAACTAACAGCAGTACTAAAATGGTTCCCAATATAAAAAAAGTCTCACAAATCTACTGTTCACAATTCAATATAACATTTAAAATAAAGTTTTACACTCTGAAAACAAATAGTCTCAACAATAAAGTACAACCAAACATAAACTAAACAAAAATCTAACTAAAGCATCACCAATCATCATCATCATCTTCTTCTTCTTCCATATCCAAATTTTGCTGGGTAAAAATAAGGTGAGTAGGAAACTGAATTGAGTGATCACCCCTCATGTATTTGACCATCACATCATCATAAGCAACATCATATTCAAACTTCTATCTGGTCAAATCATCATTGTGTACATTTCTAGCCTCCATATTTTCCATTCTACTTTCCATTCTCAAGATATCTTCTTGTTGGATCATCATCTGCTCCATAAGTTCCTGGATAGTAGGGGTACTAGAAGTAGTACTTGAAGTGAAAGGAATATCTCTGGTCCTACTTCTAGATCTCCACCCAACATGAGATTCATAAGTCTTTATATTGGCAGACCCAATTGGTTTTAGAGGTTCAATCCTCTCTTCATATGGTCTATAATCAACTCCTGTCTGTTCACATAGTGTGAAGATCAAGGCAGGGTGTGCTAAACCTCTAGAAGTCTCTCCAAAAGCAATAGATCAAGTGTTCTTATAAGTTTCTATAAATAATAGAGCCTACATCTATGCTTCTCATCTGCTGGATATAGAAGTTCAAGATGGCTCTATCGTTATGAAAATTTGTAACCTCACTATGATGATTTTTTGGTATCATTCTACCAGAAATAAAGTAGTGTCAGACCTTAGATACTACATTTAACATAGAAAAAGGAAGGTTTACCTTAACACCATTCTTCTCCTTCCAAGCTCCTCTTCCATCAATAAGAAAAGAAATAACTTCCTCTAAGGCCTCATTTGTAGCAAAAAATGATTTGTAGTGGCAGCTATACACATAGCTGCACACATCCTCTAACTGATAAAATTCATTAATTTTTCTTGGAGTAAATTCCTCCATTTTCCCACGAATAAACACGTAGTCCTCAGAAGTCTCCTTAAAATTGGCATAGAACTCCATCACTACACCTATAATAGCCTCGATAGTAAAGTAACAAAAATTCTCCCAAGTAACAAAAATTCTCCCACTACCGAGCATTGATTATTCTTTCGACTTCTCCACCCGGATTTTAAAATCCTCGATCCGGAATTACTTTTTCAGTTGTAAGTAGACCATTGAAACAAATGTTGGCCTTGTAATTTAGAAACTTTTGATCACTAAAATCCACCTTTCTCTTTCCTTTGCTCATTCTTTGTGCCATGGTAATCTACAAAAAATTGATAAAATCCAAATGGATTCCCAAAAATTTCGAAAATCAAAATGTGGAACATTTTAAACTTAAATCTACTAAGTAAGAGTTCTTCACCAAAGGATTTTCTCAAAATCTTCTAAAAAATTTTCAAAATTTCGGATCTCGGCAATGTAAGATAAATCCTTGGTTAAAATAAAAAATTTTGAGTTCAAAGTGTAGCTCTTTCCTAGAGAAAATAAAATCCAAACTTTGTTTGCCTTAAAATCGCCTCAAATCTAAGCAATAGCAAGCCTTGGTGAAAAAACTGGAGGTTGCTGGTGACTAAAAGGTAAAAATGGCATTTTTTTACTGTGCAAATCGTGAATTTTAAGGGGTTTGGGTGATTTTCGGGTGAGGACGCTATCGACGCCCATGCCGGCCCCAATGGCCAAAAAAATCATTTTCTATTTTTTGCAAATTTCAATTTTCTTTCAATTTACTCCAAAGTCTATTTAGTATTTTTGAACACTAATTTTCATCTTAAAATAATTCACTAATAAACATTTTCACAAACAACATCAAACTAGCTTTTATATATAAAAATACACTTTTTACAAATACATTTTTCTAATCACACTTTCACATACATAAAACAAACTTAATTATAATTCAACGTTGAAATCAAGCCACAACACTAGAATGTTGACACAAAACTATACACACAATCAAATTTAATAGAGTTCTAAAGTAAAGTAAAGTAAATCAAATCCACACACTTACATAAGAACATAATTACTTTAAACTAGTAGAGAGTCCAACTTCTTCAATTATTCTGCTTCATCTTTCTTACTTTCTCCTCCTCTAATATCTCCCATAGATAGGTAATGGATGTACAAATTGTAAAAGGTCGGTACGAGAATTGATAAATCAAATTTTCATTGATCCATCCATTTTTCTTGAACATCTGCACCAATCCTACTTCAATTGTTCCAGTATGATCAAAGTTCTCCTTAATCCTCTAATCTAGGTGTTCAAAAAGGTAGTTGAGATTTCTTATTACATTCATAATACTCTGAAGTTCTCTTTCTAGTTTCTTCATTTTCTTCTATAAATCTATTGAACTTCCAACTATTTGTGGCATCAATGGTGTTGAAGCATTTGATGAATGATCCAAAATAATATCTAATGCTTCATTTCCATTCCCAATATAATTATCATCAATAGAAATCATGGGCTCCCAAGGTAATAATACTTTCTCCCAACTTTCATATGGCACTTGAGATTGACTACAAAGTAAGAAAATTGTGGAAGGATGCCCCATCCCGTATATTGGCCCATTCATAATAATACCCATAAAAAATTTGAAAATAATCGATCCCACATCAATGGGCTTTTTCATTTGAATGGAATGCAAAAATGGCACTTTCTCTTGTAACTCTACTAATCTTCATGGTAGGGAGTAATTTTGCAGATATGAAGAAATGCCATTGTTTTGATATTGGATTAAGCAGTGAAGCAGAGAAACTAACGTATCCCTCATCTCTGATTTCCCAATTATCATTTTCATCCGTCAGAAAATTATATACATCTTGCATCATATCTCTCATTGGGATAAAATTTATATAATGACAGATTAGATCGTTTGTTATCATATACAAATCATTAATTTAAGCCGAAGTAAATGCTACACCCTTACCACGAACAAAGACGACTCCTTAAGTAATTCTATGTAAATTAGCATAGAATTCCTTTACCACTGGTACAATAACTATAGCGTTAGTGTAGCACAGAGCTTCCCAACATCTCTGTACAATGATTTTCTCAATCTGTGAACTTATATTACTCGATCAGTGACTGACAAAGCCTCTCTCCTTGATAAGTCTCTTTTTTGTAATTAATTTTTTGTATAATCTCTTTGCGTCAAAAATGATAAACTTTCTTCTATTGAAAACTCCGGACCTTGATGTATTTATGGAATTAGAAGCCATGAAATTCAAAATTAGGAAGTTTCTAGTCGTTGATGTATTTATGGAATTAGAAGCCATGAAATTCAAAATTAGGAAGTTTCTGGTCGTCCAAGGCAGTTTTTAGGCCTTTAAAAACACCTCACGACGGTTATTTAGGAGCTCAATCTCATCAAAGTCCGCCGCATTCGCACTGAAAGCGCGCAACTGATCGGAACGCTGCCGGCGCTCCTGATGGCGTTGCCGGCGCCATGGTCTATATAGGCAATTGTCGTTGGCGCCAGAGGCCAACATTACTTCTTTTATTTTTTTGTTCAATTCGATTCCAAATTTTCCTTTAATATTAATATTTGTCTTAATTTAAGATATGTAAAATTGTGTAGGATTCAAAAATATTATTATCTCCTAATATATAAATACACTTATTAAAAAAATAGTAATATATAGATATATATAGATTTATATATGGGTTGCCTCCCAAAAACACTTAGTTTAACGTCATCGGCCCAACGTACCATTATTTAATCAGGATGACTTAACATCAAAACTTCTTTAAATTGTGTCCATCATAATAATGCTTCAATCGATGCCCATTAACTTTAAATAACTTTCCAGTTTTAGGATCTTCAATAACAACAATTCTATAATGATAGACTTTAATCACCTTAAATGGTACCAACCTTCTGGATTTCAGTTTTCCTGGAAATAATCTCAATCTTGTATTATATAATAAAACTTCTTGTTCAGGTTCAAACTTCTTTTTAAAAATCTT
>NW_018164747.1:15500-28135 GCF_001263595.1 Phalaenopsis equestris | reverse complement strand
CCGATCATGCCATATTTTCATTTTCTCTTTAAGATTTTTGCATTATCATATGCTTTATTTCTAATCTTCTCCAATTCATTGAGTTGCAATAATCTTTTTTCACTAGCATCTCTTAGCTTAAAATTAAATTTTTTAATAGCAAACAATGCTTTATGCTCCAATCTACTTGTAAGTAGCATGTTTTTCCAAAAATAAGTCTACATGGGAACATTCCAATAAGAGTCTTATAAGTAGTTCTGTATGCCCATAATGCAGTATCTAATCTAGCAGACCAATCCAATTTATAAGGATTTACAACTTTTTCTAAAATTCATTTTATTTCACGATTTGATATTTCTGCTAGACTAGGAACACTCCGAGCATCACATTTAGGTACAACAATAGCTTTAATCCATTTGGGCATATAATCAACAACAAGTAATATATATAAATTTCCAAATGAAGACATAAATGGTCCTATAAAATCTAATTCCCACACATCAAAATTTCAACCTTTATTATGTAATTTAGAGACATTTCATTTCTTCTAGAAATATTTCCTACTCGCTGACATCGATCACATGTTTTAGTATATTCATTAACATCTCTAAAAATATTAGGCCAATAAAATCCAGATTGCAAAATTTTATATGCCGTTATATTTGTTCCAAAATGTCCTCCAAATTCAGAATCATGACATCTTTCAATTATTGGTTAAGTTTCTTCATAAGACACACACCTCATAATAATCAGATATTTACATTATTTATATAAATATGGGTCATCCCAAAAATAGAATTTTGAATCATATATAAATTTCTTTAATTGTTGATTCTTAATATCTGGTGGTAGAATATCACTTACAATATAGTTTACTATATCTTCATACTACGGTATATTTATTTTATCAATATTATATAATTGTTCATCAGGGAAATTTTCTAAAATTTCATTTGCAAAATTAATTAATATTTCTTTTTCTAGTCTAGAAAAATGATCAGCTATTTGATTATCATTTCCCTTTCTATCAATTACAATAAAATCAAACTCTTGCAATAGAAGTACCCCTCAAATTAATCTTGGTTTAACATCCTTCTTTTGCATTAAGTATGTGATAGCAGAATGATCTGTATGCACTATACATTTGGTTCTAATCATGTAAGATCTAAATTTATCAAAGGCATATACAATATCTAATAACTCTCTTTCAGTAATAGTGTAATTAATTTAAACATCATTTAGAGTTTTATTAGCATAGTATATTACTTTAAAAACTTTGTTGTGCCTTTGTCCTAAAACAACTCCAATAACATAATCACTAGTATCACATAATATTTCAAATGATTTCTCTCAATCAGGTGGAACTGTTACAGGTGCAGTGATTAATTTTTCTTTCAATATATCAAATGATTTTATGCATTCCTCATTAAAATCAAAATTTGTATCTTTATCTAAAAGTTGGCATAATGACTTAGTTATTTTTGAAAAATTTTTTATGTAGCGCTTGTAGAAACCAGGCATTTTTTATGTAGCGCTTGTAGAAACCAGCATGTCCTAGAAAACTTCTTACCTCTCTAACCGTAGTAAGAGGTGGTAATTTTTAAATAAGTTGAATTTTTGTAGGATCTACCTCCATGCCATTTTTAGAAATTTTATACCCAAGTACAATTCATCCGAACAATAAATTGACTTTTTTCCCAATTTAGTACTAGGTTGATTTTTTCACATAATTCCAGAACTTTTTCTAAATTATTTAAATATAATTCAAATGAAGTCTCAAATACAGAGAAATTATCCATAAATATCCATAAATACTTCCATTACTTCCATTCCATGTTTAATCAAATTACTAAAAATTGACATCATACATATTTGAAATGTCACAGGTGCACTGCATAGTCTAAAAGACATTCTATGGAAGCAAATGTTCCATATGAGCTTGTAAATGTTGTTCTCTTGGTTCTCAGGAGAAATTAAAATTTGATGATAACCGGTATATCCATATAAAAAGTACTAATATTTGTTTCCAACCAATCTATCCAACATTTGGTCTAGAAAGGGTAAAAGAAAGTGATCTTTCCTGGTGACCATATTTAATTTTCTATACTCTATACAAATTCTCCAACCAGTAACTTGTCTTATTGGAATTAATTCATTTTTCTCATTTACTTCAACGATCACTCCTTTCATTGGAACACAATGAATTGGGATTACCCAAGCACTGTCTTAAATAAAATATATAATTTCAACATCTAATCATTTTAAGTTTTCTTTTTTAACAACTTCTTTCATTATTGGGTTTAATCTCTGTTGACCTCACTTTTGTTGAGGTTTAGTTTTCCCACTTTAATAGCCTAGGGTATAGCCATAGGACTTTCCTATTGACTATTCCTAGAAAACTAGAAAATGATCCCTCACCATTAGAAACTCTAGACTCCTCCTTGCTCAACTTGAAGCTCTACATATTGATCCTAAACTCTAGCACTTAGTGGGTGGGGTCACTATGGGGGAGCTCAAGGAGAGTTCCCATAAGGCTATCTGACCTTAGGGTTGACTCTAGGTGTTGGTATGGAGCTAGTTCACTCACTACACTCACTACACTCACTATCACCCACAATCACTCACAATCCTAAAACTTAAATTATTGACTTTGATCCACTGATCCTTTGGGAAACTCATGTAGATGGTCCCCTAGAACCACTAGCCCTAGGCTAGGGTTTAGCTAAGACCAGTACATAGAGGACCCAAATAGGGATTTCATTGGTCCATAGCTCATATAGGGTGGTTGGTTCCCCAATTCTAGCAAAATATCAAACTTGGCCTATTGCCCCTAAATCCACCCAAATTACCTAAAAACCCCTGAGACCCTAAATTTGGTCAAAATCCTCAAATTCACCCAAAATACTTAGATTAGTTCAAAAATCATTTCAAACCATTTGAAAATACACAAATTACCCAAAACCACCAAAAAATTCCAAGTTTACCAAAATACCACCCCCAAATTGCCAAAATTACAAAAATACCCTTGGCACCCCAAATTGTTCCAAAACATCTAAAATCACTCCAAATGTCTCCAAAACCAATTTACACCCTCTAAGTGGACACAATTTGGCCAATTTGACCATTTTGACCAAAACCCCCAAACTACCTTTAAAGGCCCAATTTTCCCAAATTCACCTCAAATGTTCCCAAATTCACCTCAACAATTTCCCAAAATTCATCCCAAATGTCCATCAATTTGGCCCCAATCCTCCCCAATTTTAATTCTAAACTCAAATTAATTTTTCACATAACAAATATAAACAAAATCTATGCCTAGTTAGCTCATGCTTTGAGCTTAATTTGGATATAAGTCAAACCCCCAATTTTGGTCCTATGATTTGAGCTTAATTTGGATATAAGTCAAACCCCCAATTTTGGTCCTATGACCTAATCTCACCTAATTGAACCCCATAGCCTACTTAATTTGCCCCAATTTGAATCCTAAAATATCCATAACAGTCCTACACATGAAATTGGACCCTCAATTGGCCTTAGTAAAGCCTCAATTGCACTCATTTTTGACCCAAATCCAAAAATCCCCAAATTTGCCCCAAATTGGCTATGTCTCCAAATTCCACCAAATTGAATGCCCTAACCCAAAAATTGACACCCAATTGATGTTGAAAAATCTTCATGACATTCCTATAGACCATTCTCAACTATCAATTTGGACTTAGCCCAACCTTCGCCCAATCTAGACCCAAGTCTAGTCCAACATTCCAAAATTGACCAAAATCCCAAAATCCTTCAAATTGAGTTTCCAATTGAACTCAAAATTACTTCAATCCTTCACCAAAAATCTTCATGACAATCATATACATATAGTTGATCAATTAATTAGGCTCAATGTCATGACTAGTCGAACCTAAACCCAACCTTTGGCCATTTGGACCCAAATTGGACCCATGCACCAAAATTGACTTAGCCATCCTAAAGTCACCAAATTAAGGTTTCCCCAGCCACTAAGCTCCTCCTTTAGACCAAGCTAAACCATATTAAATCTACCCAAGCAAGCTATAGACCAATGGGTCTCTAAATTAAGGGATTCTATCCCATTTATGGGCCTTAACCAAAATATCTCCCTCATCATCACTTTACCTTGAAGGTTAATCAAAAGTAACTCTCCCCCTGGCTCCCCTGACCACCTGACCACCACCCCTGGCCCTCCTGGTAGGCCTATTTGTTGGAAAATGCCAAAATTGAGAGCCACCACCCCTAAATCAAACTCAATTTCAACCATGGAAGCCACCTCATCCTAATGGCTCTTTAGAGCTCCTCAGACCTCCACCTAAGAAACTCTTTGCACCCGTCAATTGGCCTTGAGCTTCCCTCTAAGCTCCTCTATTTAATCAGCTCCTCCATGGCCAAAGGGAGGTGTGTGAAGAAATCCTTGGGGAAACTCTGTCAAAATCTCACTAGAGACTCTCCAAGCATCCCTAAGCTCAAGCCAATCATCTTCTCCGTCTGATTCCCACTGTGGGAGCCCAATTTTGAGCTCAAACTAGGAAATCTCTCCAAAATCCACCAAACTCAAATTAATTGTGCACACACCATCCTTAGAGCAAGAGGAGGTGATTCCCCATCAGACTCCCCTCCGAAACAACCTCTAAGATAGTTCTAGACCAACACCTGAAATCCACCTCGATCAAATTCATACATAGACAATTCACCTGGGCTTGAAACTTCATCTAGAGATTTCTTGGGTCCAATCAAAGATACAAAAACCATCTGATTGAGGCCTCCCCTCTCAGACAAAGGTATTGAACTCCAACCCTAGCTTGAGCTTATTTTGATTCTCCATTTGTAATGGGTTGATTTCATACATGATTAACTGTGTAGATGTGTTTGTCTTGAGTAGATGAAGGTTTATAAACAAACCCCATATAATTTGGTTGACTTTAGACGAAGATCTTAAGGTTTTAGTGTGAACGACTTACAGGTTAGGTCACTTAGGGACGATGAACGAGGGACGATGAACGGATGTCGTTGAACGGATGTCGTCCGATCGTGCGTTTATTCATTGAACGATTCTGATGAAGCTGAACAAGGATATAATGCGTGAATCGCGGGCTAATATGGCAGCTATGTGGCTGGTGATGTTAAATGGCAGAGCGCTGAGTGGAGACTTCGGAGCAGACGAGGAAGAGTTAGAAAAATATGGGATTTTTGAATTATTTTTAATGCCTAAACTTCAAAAATCCATATCTTTCTCTAGAAAAATCATAAAAATAAAATAAAATAACCTTCTTGCTCAGTGAATAAAGGAGAATAATGTGAACTAAAAATAAAAATTATTTTCTTACTCCATGAGTTTTAATTAATTAAATACCCTCTGTGGTATTTTAATTCTCCATGACTTAAAACATTTCACCATGGCATGAAATTTTGAGAGTTTGTTCCTAATGACAAGGGCTATGTCTTCTGATTTTTCTAAGTTCAGAAGACATTCCTATGCTCCTAGCCCTAATTTTCAAGCTAAGGTAACCATTTTGGCTATTTTAATTATATAAATCAAAATATCACTTGAAAAATTATGGAAATAATTTTAGTAGGTTTCTTGTGGTTAGATAAGTCTAGGAAAAATATTGTGATGCTTTGAATCATCTTGTACACTTCTATACTTAATTAATTGCATATACATTATATTAATTTATGTAAATTAAATACTATAAAAATTTGACAAAACCAATCCCACACAGTTCATAAAAATCATGTTTATTCAATGTAAAAATTGTTAAATTTATTTGATTAAGTTTAAGCACTAAAATGGATTTTCTAAGGAAACCTTGTATTTTTGTATAAAATAATTATATTAAATTAGATAAACTTAGAAAAATTATGAAAGTTGTTTTTCTGAGTTCCTTGTGATCAAGGGCATTTTGTAAAAATAAGACCCTTTTTTATGAAAATACTTCATTTTTTGAATATATTTTGAATTAAAAAATAATTAAAATAATCAAAATTTTCAAAAAAACAAAAAAAAGTTCAAAATGAGTGGGAGTGTCCCTTGATCACTTAGGATTCATTAGAACATTTTCCCTAATATTTTCTAAGTTAAAAAATAAATTTTAAAGGCTTAAAAATAAAATTTTCATCTTTTCCCATTGAAATAATTATAATAAGTAAATTAAAAATCACAAAAAATATAAAATTTGATTTTCTGAGTTTCTTGAACTCAGAGAAGTCTATTAAAAATATAAAAATGATTTTTTGTAAATAAAGTATTATTTTCTATTTAATTTAATCATTGAAATTGATTAAAAAATAAATAATAATATTAATAATTTAATTCAAAAAAATCATGAAATCTTGCTTATGTGTTTCTCTAACCTTAGGAAACCTCTAATAATTTTTCTATAAATAAAAATTTTTTTTTGAAAACCTAGATAAATTTAGTTTTGAAAATCTTATTTTCTAAATAATCATCTAAATTAAATTAAATTTTGAAAATCTAGATATTCTCCTCTGATACCTTAATTACCTCATGGATATGACACGTTAAACAATGTCAACAAGATTATAAATCTCCTAATCTTCATGACTTGGAAGTCAATCAAAACCAAATGATTCTTAAGTAAGGGGCTTAAGCCAGAAAGATGTAAGTTTACTTCTCTTAAGCCCAAAGTTGAGGATGATTTGATTATTTGATAGGAATGCACATTATTTAAAATCAAAACTTTGATGACCACCATTTCACCCATTATGATTGTTAAATGCTTGGTGTGACCTAGGTTCAATATCTAAACTCAATTGATTGGATTTAGAAAATGATATGATTGGAAATCAACATCGACAAACACTACAAACCTGACTTTAATATTGGGCACCATAATCTTTAAATGACCTAAACTTGCCTCAAGGGCACTCACACACATAACTCTTAAATGAAACTTCAATTGACTGGTCGAGTATCCTATCCTTGGGATAATCAAATTATCAAGTTTCACTGAGCAACAGAGTAATCACACTTCAACCTCAGATGATTAATGGAACAATATGATAGGTTAAAAATGAACTCAAAATAATTCAAATGTGCCTCAAAGAACTTCTGGGTCATTCCCTCTAAACTTTGAAATCTTCTGGATATATTGAAGAGCAAATTGAACTTGTCATATTTTTTTCTAAAATTATCCATTAGGATCTTCCAAGATCCAACAAAATCATAGCCTGGGGTTTGGTAGCTAAACCTTCATCTACTCTTGCAATTTAAACTTTCCTGTAACATTATCTACATATCTTACAAGTACTGACCTTTCAGGTGGTGGAATGAGAAAACTCACCAGGTATGCTTTTACAGTTTGCAGTACCGTCTTTTCTTATATTTTTCGCCCCATACTTTTATGCTTATAAAACTTGCATGTTAAACAACGACGTTACCCTGCATGAAAACCAAAACTGCTAGGATAGCCACCAAAACCAAAACTAAAACTAAAATCAACCAAGATGAAATTTATCGCCACAATATTCAAAATATAAGAAAACTCAAAATTTAATCACAAACATCATAAAACAAAAATTTCAACTAAATTAAGACGTCCCTATCGATTGATCAGGAATCCCTCAGAGGAGGTAACCTACGGTTGCTAACTAGACTTCCCATGGTCTAAATGAAAGTACAGAATTCATTAAGTTGAGTTTAGTAAATTCATTTAGACTAAATGAATCAAATAGAAAATAGTGTACCAAAACGAGGTAACCATAGGATCCTAACCGGTGTCACTCTAATCAGCTTTAATATGCCCTCCTAATAGTAAAAGAACCATAATCATAGGGACATTTGATTTGACATCATAACTTAACACATTAGAAAACTTAAATTTATCACAACAAGGAGTTTGGAGCTAGCATTGTGGGCAGCACGACCATCTTTAATAGCAAAATATGTCTTTTTTAGCTAAACCATTCCTTCTTTAAAATTAAACAAAAAAGCTATAGGATTTTGAGGTTGTTTGCTTATGCAACATAAATCCTCACCTCATCATTAGGCCTTTGTACAACTTTGCTTTACAATATAAGCCTTAATTCGTCTTAGGATTCTGAGATTGTCGTTTGTCATGACCTAAATCCTCATATATTCTAGGCAATTTGTGTGATTGTTTAACATGAATGTGAGTCATAATTAATTAAATTAGTAGGATGAAACATTTAAATAATGTCTCTCTAAAATTGAAGTCAAACCATTGGATAGCTTGGGAAGTCATCGAGGTTCTCCTCCGGATCTGTGACATCCCCTAGCTCTTCTTCCTTTGGATTCCAAAATAAAATGTTCCAAATTTGAGTTATTCCCCTTTCACACCTCTTTGTCCGAGTTCATTTAAAAGTCATCTCCCTAATATTTATCGAGAGTTTTCTTGGGTAACTTCGGTTATCTAAGTTGTAGTTAACTATAGGGGCCAACCATTATAGAAAGCTTTTCTGAACGCAACTTAATATAAAACCTATTTAATTCCTTGTATTAAATAAGGGAACTTGTCGGCAAATAAAAATTATTTCCTAGACCAAATGGACGTCATATATTTCTTAGTTTATTTGATCAAGCCTTATCCTCCAGTCTTGTGTTTATCCTTCGGGATAGATATAGGGTTTGAGGTATAATACTCTTTCATTTAAACTATAAAAAATATGAGGTCAGTTTAATTTCATATTTTTCTAAAGCGGGCGACGAGATTTTAATTCCAACAGCCAATAACTTCCAATGGGCAACTCCTCAACTTTTTACTGCCGACAATCTCCTCTAAGGATCAATTTTAGGTTTGTATTGATCATTTAATAGAATTTTGTACTTATAAATTGAAGGATTAATACCTTTAATATCTATTAAAGTCTATCCAAAAGTCTTTTTATATCTTTTCAACATTTCTATTAATTTTTGTTCTTGAATTTCAGTTAACTCAGTAGAAACAATAATAAACAATGTAGATGAGCTCCTAAAAACACATATTTTAAATGGGCAGGTCATATTTTTGGTTCAAGTTCAGGTGGTTTAAAACTTGAAGGAATAAGATTTTTATTATCATTTTTGAATAAATCTAAAATTTCAAATTTATCCTGAATATAATATAAATTTTCTTCTTTTATTTCATTCTCGTTCTCACTAAAATCTTCTTGCCTTAATTTTTCTTCTAACTCTTTCTTAAATTGATCATTACTTAGATAATCAGTAACTTCCATCCTAAAACATTCATTATCTTTCTCTATTGCAGGATATTTCATAGCTTTTGCAATATTAAATATTACTTCCTGATCATTAACTCTCATTATTAATTCTCTTTTTTGCACAACTATCACAACTCTCCATGTTGCAAGAAATGGTCTCCCTATTATAATAGGAATCCCTTTATCTTACTACATAAAGTCTACAGGAAAAATAAATTTATCCACTTTTACTAATACATCTTCTATAACTCTTTTAGGATAAGTTATTGATCATCAGTTAACGTAAGAGTTATAGTAGTAGGGGAAATCTCTCCTAAATCTAAACGTTTAAAAATCGATAGAGACATAAAATTGATACTCGCTCCTAAATCACATAAAGCTTTTCCAAAAAACTTTTCACCAATTGCATAAGGTATATAAGGTATAGTAAAAGGTATAGTAAAACTACCAGGATCTGTTAATTTTTCAAGATGCTTTTTCTGAATAATAGCGCTACACTCTTCACTGAGTGCAAAGTTCTCATGATCTACAAACTTCCTTTTCTTGTTTAGTATATCTTTCATAAATTTCACATAACTTGGCATTTGTTTCAAAGCCTCAATGAAAGGAATGTTTATCGTCAACTTTTTAAGGATTTCCAAATATTTTGTAAATTGTTTGTCTTTATTCTTCTGCTTCAGTCGTTGAGGAAATGGAGGTAATGGTTTTTCTAAGAGATCTTGTATTTGTTCATTTTCATTACGATCAATTTCTATCTCTTCCTTCTCCTCATGGATGTTTGTTTCAACTTCTTTTCCACTTCTTAATTGAATAGCTTTAATTTGCTGCTTATTTTGATTTTTTGGATTAACTTCCACAGTACTCAGAAGATTTCCTGAAGGTCTGTTACTCATTGCAGTAGCAATATGTCCTAATTGATTTTCAATATTTCTAATAGCAGCCCCTTGATTTTGTATTTTATTTCCCATACTCAACATTACTTCTTCCATCATCAACTTCTTTTCCTTAACTTGTGGGTTAGCGTTAGAGTTAAATCTAGGTGGATAATAAGGTCAATAATTAGGATTTCCTTGGTCGTTTAAATTTCCTAAGGGGTTCACTGAATTGTTATAATTATTCCAACTAAAATTAGGGTGATTTTTCCATCCAGGGTTGTAATAGTTAGAATAGGGATTGTTATTACGATTAGTTATATCTTTAAAAGTTTCATAAAATGATTGAGTATCAATTATCTACTATAGTGAATTTTTCTCTAATACTGGTGGCATTTGAGAATAGTTCACTCCAATTTGATCAATATTTTTTGATATAACACCAATTTGAGATGCTAAAATAGACATTACATCAGAGTCATGAATACTAGCTACTCTCTTAGGATTTACCCGTTCAGAGGGCCATTGAAAATTTTTAGTAGCCATTTTTTCCATTAAAGAGTATACTTCTTCAAAAGGTTTTGATATAAGTGATCCTTCTGCAGCGGCATCTATAACATATCTAAGTGATCCTACTAATCCATTGTAAAAAGTTTGAATTATTAACCAATCTGGTAAAGCATGGTGTGGATATTTTCTAAGGAGGTCCTTAAATCTTTCTGGGACTTCGTAAAAAGTGTTGATGCAGGCAGCGGTAAACTCAATAGGGAATCCACACACTTGAACGATTCCGTCATTAGAATAAATCACATTGGTGTAGAATTCCTTCACAACATTTGCATCAGCTTTATTGGTGGTGTAACAAAAGTTTTCCCACCTTCGCTCGGCAATAACTCATTCATTTTCTCCTCCCGGACTTTCAAAAACCCCATCTTGTATGCACTTCTTTCCTTTAAATATGAAAGTAAATTTTGTTTGAGCCATCGCATTGACAAAGAGAGACTCGTCGAACTCAACCCGTCTCTTTTGTCGTGGAGCCATTTCAATCTAATCAAATTATATAAAAATTCCAAAAATTACTTCAAATATGTAAATCATGGCTTCCAATAGTAATTCTAAGAGTTCAACAATAAAATCCATGAATCTCTTCCCAAATTTTCTTTACATTCCCAAATTTTTCGGATCTCCTCAATGTGGGAGAAATTCATGGTGGAAATCAAATATTTTTAGCTTGGAGTGAAGCTCTTACCTAGAGATGATCAAATTCGGTTTCAAAAAGGTTTAAAATCGCCTCCTAATCCAAGATCTCTCAAGCCCTGGGTCGAAAATAGCATTTTTTAGGAGGAAGGGGATGATGAATAGTGGCAATTGACTGGTCAAAATCGCGGTTAAAGGTGTTTTTTGTGAGCTCACCGTCGGTGTGGTCGATGGCGCCGTCGCCGCGCTTAATTGGAATTTAAATCCTAAGTTTTGAGAAAATCTCGCCGTCGGCGGCGTCTAGGGCGCCGTCGGCGGGCTTTATTGATTTTGTCCAAATTTTGGATTTTTTCAAATTCCGGATTTTTTTGAAACAGGATTCAGAAGTAAGAGCTTCACAAAAAACAGGGATTCAAAGGTGTTACAAAAAAATTAACATACCCGTTCTCTCTCATTTACCAATCATTAGTTTCGTCCATTAAATACTGGTAAATTTCATTCATATGATTTCTTGTTGGGACAAAATTGGAATAGTGGCAGACAGGAACATTCTCTATCATATATAATTCATTGATCTGTGTAGGAGTGAAAGTGATCCATCTCCCTCGCACATAAACAACTTATTGGTTGATTCCGTGTAAATTTGCATAGAATTCTTTCACCACTAGAACCACCACGGCGGCAGTAGTGTAGCACAACACTTCTCATCTTCTCCGTAATATTGCTTCTTCAATATCCTTCATGGGATTATTCAATCCACAACTCACGAATCCTCGTTCTTTGATTAATCTTTTCTTCGTCAGCAACTTGTTGAAGATTCGCTGCGCTTCCGCACTGATAAACTTTCACCGATTGAAAACTCACATCTGGGATTATCAGGGGAATTGAATGCCATAAGAATGAAATTGGTAGAGTTTCACTTCATTTTTGGAGGGAAAATATGAATTAGAATTCAAATTTTTTAGTTTAAAAAGACTATTCCCGCCCAAAAAATGTCAAAAACCGCCACTCAAACACAAGAAATCGTCATCTCATCGGTCTCGCCGTTGACGGCCTTGATGGCGCCGTCAGCGCGCCTCTGTATTAATTTTGTCTGGACTCTCAGGAAAAACCCGTCATCGGCAGCGCCGTCGGCGCTCAAGGCAAAATTTTCACAGTTTCGCGCTGGTCCGAATGCGTTCCAATTTTAAAGATGTTTTAAGGGTAAATAAGAGTAGTAGAGCTTAATACTATCCTAAACTAGCGATAATCTCAAATAAAACCTACTATAATTGCAAATAAAGTAAAGATAAATATGGGTTGCCTCCCATAAAGTACTTGGTTTAACGTCGTCAGCCCGACCTATTCAAGTGTTATTCAGGTTGACTGATCATTAAAACCTCTTTAAAA
>NW_018164747.1:11853-12827 GCF_001263595.1 Phalaenopsis equestris | reverse complement strand
GTCAAATGATGTTCCAAATACAGAGAAATCATCAATAAATACTTCCAATTCGTTGTCAATTAACTTACTAATAATAGACATCATACATCTCTGGAATGTTGCAGGTGCATTATATAATCCAAAAGGCATTCTTCGAAAAGCAAAAGTTCCAAAAGGACTAGTAAATGTTGTCTTTTCTTGATCCTCAAGAGCAACAGGAATTTGATGGTAACCGGTATATCCATCTAAAAGAAAAAATATTTGTGCCCAGCAAGTCTATCCACTATTTGATCTAAAAAGAGTAAAGGGAAGTGATCTTTTTTGGTGGCAGTATTTAATTTTCTTTAATCAATACAAATACGCCACCCAGTAACTTGTCTGATAGGTATTAATTCATTATTTTTTTTTGTTTCAATAGTCACTCCTCCTTTCTTAGGAACACAATGAATTGGACTTACCCACGCACTATCTGAAATAGGATATATGATTCCAGTGTCTAACCATTTTAAAATTTCCTTCCTTACTACTTCTTTCATCATCGAATTTAATCTCCTTTGTGGATCAACTCTTGGATTATATTGTTCATCTAATATAATTTTGTGCATACAGATCGAAGGACTGATTCCTTTAATATTAGCTAAGGTCCAACCAAAAGCTTTCTTATATTGTATCTAACAGTCTTTGCTCTTGTAGATCATTTAATTCTGAAGATATAATAATAGGTAATGTAGATGAGTCTCCCAAAAACACATACTTCAAGTGGTTAGGTAATGTTTTCAACTTATGTTCTGGTAGTTGTATAATTGAAGGAAATAAATTCTTATCAGCATTTTCTGTGATATCCAACATCTCAAATCTTTCTTGAACATAATCTAATTCTTCATTTTCTAATTTATCCAGAATAATTTCATCATTCTCTTCAATTTGTTCTTCAAAATGCTCTTCTTTTTCAAAATGCTTTTTATCTTCAAAATGTTCTTTAAAATGTTCGTTTA
>NW_018164747.1:10857-11623 GCF_001263595.1 Phalaenopsis equestris | reverse complement strand
TGGTCTCCCTAAAATGATAGGTATTTCTTTATCTTCCTCCATATCTAAAACAATGAAATCCACAGGAAAGATAAATTTGTCCACTTTTACTAACACATCTTCTATAGCTCCCTTAGGATATGTAACTGATCGATCCGCTAATTGTAGAGTTACAGAAGTAGGTGAGACTTCTCCTAATCCTAATCTTTTGAAAATTGATAGAGGCATAAGATTAATGCTGGCTCCCAAATCACATAAAGCTCTTCCATAAAATTTTTCAACGATAGCACATGGTATAGTGAAACTACCATGATCTTTTAATTTTTCAGGAAGTTTTTTCTGAATAATTGCACTACACTCTTTGTTAAGTGCAACAGTTTTATTATCTGTGAACTTCCTTTTCTTTTTCAGAATATCTTTCATAAATTTCACATAATTGGGCATATGCTCTAAAGTTTCTACAAAGGGAATGTTTACTGCTGACTTCTTAAGAATTTCTAAAAATTTGGAAAATTTTTTATTCTGTTTGTGTTGCTTCAATCTTTAAGGAAACGGTGGTGGAGGTTTCTCCACAGTAGTTTTCATTGGTGTAAATGGATACTCTAAAGCTGTGTACTCATGTCCTTTTCAATATCCACTTTCTCTTTTTCAGTTTCTATTTCTTTTTGCACTCTTGTCTCCAATTCTTTTTCACTTCGTAATTGAATCACCTTGATTTGTTCTTTTCCTTGATCTTTAGGATTTGGTTCCACAGTGCTCGAAAAAGTTCCTAATGTTCGGTTACTAA
>NW_018164747.1:8264-8824 GCF_001263595.1 Phalaenopsis equestris | reverse complement strand
TCTCACTTTGGAGCTCCCACGTTCCCCTCACCTGAGGGCTAACATCTACACTTCAACACCCAAACAATAGGACTGAATTGGGGATTTTAGCCCGTCACTCTAAAATCTCCAATTCTACGCCCGAGAATAATATTTCCCTATTTATTTGCACCTAACTTCCAAGGTTTTTGACCTCCCTAAATCTTGGATGTAATTTTCACTTTAGTTGTAAAACTCAACATATTTTAACAAATCAATTGGCCAAATTGAAAGTAAATTAAGATCGAAGTGAAACGATCATCACAATTTCTTAAACATTTTCATGGCTTTGCCAATTCAAATCACTATTTCACAAATCTTGAGACAAGGAGAAAGACTGAGAAAACTACTCATAACTCATTAGGAAAACACAAAAAAACTCAGAATTCATAAATAAAATTAAAGACATACAAACTACAACAAGTAAATAACTTATCTCTAAATTCTCTCCAAGAACACTCCTCGAAGTTCCTCTGAATCTCTTCCTTTCTTTACAGCACACAGAATTCCTCTTCGAAGTAGCAAGGAGGAAGAAATCTCTC
>NW_018164747.1:0-8108 GCF_001263595.1 Phalaenopsis equestris | reverse complement strand
GGGCGCGCCACTCCGCCGCCGAGCGCGCCGTCGGCGGCCCGGAGGTCGCTCTCGGCGGCCTCAAGGGCGCCGTCGGCGGACTTTTGAAGAATTTTATCTTATAGTCTCGGGAAAAACTCACCGTCGGCGGGGTTGAGGGCACTGTCAGAGGCCTAGTTCAAATACTGTCAGAGGCCTAGTTCAAATCTTCACATTTTGGTCCTTTTCGCTCCAAATTTGCTCCTTTTTGTATCTTTTTGCTCCAATGACCCTAATTCATCATTCCTGCAACAAAACATCAAAAATACCTTTCTTTAAAGTGCAATATCATTAAAAATAATATAAAATAGGTATGAAAATCTCAACATATTTTCCTTTGGTTACCATCCAAAAAATAAAAGTATTTAAGCCCAGCCAATCTATCCAGCATTTGATCTAGAAAGGGTACTGAAAAATGATCTTTCTTAGTGGTGAGATTTAATTTTCTATAACCAATGGATATCCATCATAATATGAGTTGTCTTGTTGGTATTAACTTGTTATGTTCATTTAAAGTCACAGTCACTCCTCCTTTATTAGGAACGCAGTGAATCAGACTAACACATGCACTAGCTGAAATAGGGTAGATAATTCCAACATCTAACCATTTTAAAATTTCTTTCTTAACAACCTCTTTCATAATAAGAATCAATCTCCTTTAAGGATCAGCCCTAGGTTTGCAGTTATTTTTCATAAGAATTCTATGCATACAAATTGAAGGACCGATTCATTTTATATCAGCAATTGTCTCTCCAAAGGCTTTCTTGTAACACTTTAATGTTTTCATCAAACTCTCTTCTTCTTTTGTTGTTAATTTTGAGGAAATTATAACAAGTAATGTAGAGGAATCATCTAAAAAGGTATACTTCAAATGTTTAGGAAGTAACTTCAACTCAAGTTCAGGTGGTTTTTCAATTGATGGACCAAAGGATTTATCTTTTTCTGTCGTGTCCAAAACTTCAAAACTTTCTCGAACATAATTTAAATCTTCCTTATATAAATCTTCATGTTGATCTAATTCCTCTTCTTACTCATGTTCCAACTCTTTCATTTTAGATTTCTCTTCATAAGTTGTTTTGAAATGACATTCACTTAAATATCTTATCACATACATTCTATAACATTCATCATCATTACCTTTTGCAGAGTATTTCATTGATTTTTAAATATTAAATGTAACTGTTTGATCATTGATGCACATTTTTAATTCTCCTTTATGCACATCTATCATTGCTCTTCTTGTGGCTAGGAAAGGTCTCTCCAAAATGATAGGTATCTCCTTATCTTCCTCCGACCTCGCTTTTGGTTGAGGTATACTTTCCTCTTTAGTAGCCTAAGGTCTAGCCATACGACTTTTCTATTGAATATTCCTAGAGGACTAGAAAAGGAAACCCCACCATTAGAAATTCTAAACTCTTCCTTGCTCAACTTGAAGTTCCACATATTGGTCATAAACTCTAGCACTTTGTAGGTGGGGTCAATATGGGGGAGCTCAAGGGGAGTTCCCATAGAACTGCTTGGCCTTAGGTTTGACCCTAGGTGTTTTTTGGATCTAATTCACTCACTTACACTCACTTTCACACACTTTCACTCACATTCACTCATAACTTTAAACCCGAGCTTGTTGAATTTGACCCCTTGATCTATTGGGAGACTCATGTAGATGGTCCCTTAGACCCACTAGCCCTAAGCTAGGGTTTAGGTAGGACCAGTACATAGAGGACCCAACAAAGTAGAGAATTACATTGTTCCATGGCTCAAATAGGGTGGCTGGTACAACACTTGGCCTTTTGCCCACAAATCTACCAAATTTACCAAAACACCCCAAACCTCAAATTCGACCAAAATTCCTAATTTCACCCAAACTGTCCAAGTTTGTACAGAAATCATCTCAAAGTATTTAAAACTACCCAAATTGCCCAAAACTTCCCAAAATTACCCAATTTACCAAAATACCGCCAAATTTTCCAAAATTACAAAAATGCCCTTGGTGGCCCAAGCTTTCCCAAAACCCCCTAAATCATTTCAAATGTCTCCAAAACGAATTTGGACCCTTTCATTGAGCCCAATTTGACCATTGACCTTTTTTTTACTAAAAGCCCCAAATTCACCCCAAATGTCCATCAATTTAACCTCAATTTCCCTCTAATTTCATTTCTAAATTCAAATTCATCATAATAAAACTGAATTCAAACCAAATCAAAGTATAGTTGACCCACATTTGAGTCCAATTTCAACCTAAATTCAAAAGCCCCAATTTGGTCTAAAACCAAAATCCCACTCAATTGAACCTTCAAATCTTTCCAATTACCCAAATTATGCATCATAAACTCTTTGAAAAATCTCCACACACCAAATTGAACCCTCAATTGACCTTGGCCAAGCTTTAATTTCACTCAATTTCAACCCAAAGCCAAAATTCCCAAATTTGCCCCAATTTAGCCATGTGCCCAAATTCCATCAAATTGAATGTCCTAACCCCAAAATTGGAATCTAATTAATGTTGAGAACTCTTCATGACATTCCCTTAGACCATTTTGAATCATCAATTTGTACTTAACCCAACTTTAGCCCAACCTAAACCCAAGTTTAACCCAATATCCCAAATTGACCAAGTGCCCAAAATCCTTCAAATTGACCGATCAAATCAATTCAAAATCACTCCAAATCTTTTATAAGCCTCTCATAGAAATCATCCACAAAAAATTGATCAATCAATTGAGCTCAATGTCATGGCTAGCCTAACCCAAACCTAGCATCATGACAATTTAACTCAAATTGAACCCATGCAACAAACTTGACTAAACCATGCCTAAGTGACCAAAGTAATGACACCAAAACCACCAAATAGATCTTTGTGACCAAGCTAGACCCATTTAGCCTACCCTATGGAAGCCATGAACCAGTGGTCCCTTAATTTAGGAGATTTTATCCTTTTTTGGGCCTAAACCAAGAAATCCTTGCCATCACAAGAAATCTTTTTGGGCCTAAACCAAGAAATCCTTGCCATCATACCAAACCATTAGGGGTTAATCATAATTAAACCTTCCCTTTGCTCACCTAACTGTCTGACAACCTCCCTTGCTCTTGCCAGCCACCCTAGTCACCAAAAATCACCAAAATTGAGAGCCCCATGCCTCCATCAAAACTCTAGTTCACTCATCCAAGCTGGCAACCTCCAATTGGTCTTTGGCATTTTTTTGCCCTCCACCTAAGCAATTAATTGAACCCAAATTAAAGCTCCGAGCTCCACCCCAAGCCCCTCTATTTAAACCAGCTACTCCAAGGACAAAAAAGAGAGCTAGACAATTTTCCTTGGGGAGACTCTGTCCAATTACTTCCAGACATTCTCCAAGAACTCCTAAGCTCAAGCACACCATTTTTCCCTTATGGATTCCACTATGAGAGCTCAATTTTGGGTTCAAAATTTAAGGAAAACCAAGAGATATTTTCCCACACCTGCACAATCCACCAAACTTCAATTAACTGTGCACACACCATCCCTACAGTGAGAGGAGTTGATTCCCCACAAAAGCCCCTTTCCAAAAAACCTCTAACATAGGTTTAGACCAACACCTAAAATTGAATTTGATTGAAATAATATCTAGACAATTCACCAAGGGCTAAAAATTCATCTGGAGGTTCGTTGGGTCCATTCAAAGCTGTCACAATCATTTGATTGATGCTTACCCTCTCATACAAAGGTAATGAAGCTCAACCCTATTCTGAGCCTATTTTGATTCTCCATACGTATTTACTGTATTTCATACCGTATAAACCATATAGATATGAGTTTCTTGACTAGATGAAGGTGTAGGAACAAACCCCAAGCCATTTGGTTGATCAAGCCGGACAAATTCTTGGAACAAAAAGGTGGGCTGCGTGGCAGCTGAGGTGGTTGGCGGCGTTGAATAGCGGAGCACTGTGTGTAAAGTTTGATGCAGATGAGGATGAGGTGGCTTCATGTGTTTAAGTAGAAAAATATGAATTTTTTTATTTATTTAAATGCTTGAGCTTCAAAAATTCATATCTTTCTCTAGAAAAGTCATAAAAATAAAATAAAAATACCCTCTTGCTTAGTGAACAGAGTAAAATAATGTGTACTAAAAATAAAAATTATTAGTTGACTCTATGATTTTTAATGAATAAAATACTCTCTAAATTATTTTAATTCATTATGATCAAACATTCCTCACCATAGCTTGAACATTTGAGGGTTTGTTCCTCATGACAGAGGCTATGTTCTCTGATTTTTTAAGGTCAGAGGGCTTCTCTATGCTTCTAACCCTAATTTTCAAGCTAGGAAGGCTATTTTTGCTTATGTTAATTATATAAATTAAAATACCACTTGGGAAATTATAGGAATAATTTTAGTAGGATTCCTATTACCTAATAAGCTTAGGAAAAATGTCATGATGATTTGAACTATTATGTACATTTCTATAATTAATTAAATGTATATATCTTGCTTTACTTTATGTAAATTAAATAATAATAATAAATTGACAAAATTAATTCCACATTGTGTACAAAAATCAAACTTACCCACTGTAAAAATTTAAAAATTATTTGACTAAGTTTGAGCACTAAAGTTGATTTTCTAAGAAACCTTGTATTTTTGTACAAATATAATTATATTAAATCGAATACACTTGAGAAAATTATGAAAAGTATTTTTCTGAGTTCCTTATGATCAGAGGCACTTAGAAAAAATAAAATTTGTTTTTTAGAAAATACTTGATTTTTGAGCTTTATTTTGAGTTTAAAATAATTAAAAATAATTAATAATGTCAAAAATACCAAAATATTTAAAATTATGCCTAATTGTTCTCATGATCACTTATAACTCATTAGGATATTTTCCCTAATTTTTCTATGTTAAAAATATAATCTTAAAAGCTTAAAAATGAAATTTTCTTATTTTCCCATTTAAATAATTATAATAAATAAATTAAAAATGATAAAATTACAAAATTTGTTTCTATGAGTTCTCTGAACTTAGAGAATGATAGACATTTAATTCAAAACATTTTACATTTAATTAAATCATTAAAGTTGATTCATAATTAAATAATAATTTTTAATTTATTTATTATAAATTAAAGATAATTTTAGTAATTAAAACATTATTTTACATTTAATTAAATCATTAAAGTTGATTCATAGTTAAATAATAATGATAGAAATTTAATTCAAAAAATATCATGGAATTTTGTCAAAGTGTTTCTCTGACCTAAGTGGACCTCTAATAATTTTCTCATGAATAAAGACTTTATTTTAGATAGTTAAGTAAATCAATTTTGAAAACACTACTTTTTAAATTTAAATAATTATTTAAATTAAATTAAAATTTAAATATCCACATTTTCTCCTCTAATGTTTTAATTGACCCATGGATGGGACACTCTAAAAATTTTCAATGTCATTTGAATTTTGCTTAGTGAGTTATGAGGTGAAGAGCCATAAAGGCAAAGGGGTAACTTTAGATTTTGGTGCCTTAACCAAAATTTAGGATTACTAAAGGGAAAATGGGAAATCTTGATCATAATGAACATGTTTGGATGATTAAAATATGATGGGTAAGAGGTAGGAACTCACTTGCACCTTTTCTATAATAAGAACAAAATTGTAATTCCCTTAGTCATCATGACTTGGAAGTCAACCGAAATTAAACGATTCTTAAGTGATGGGTTCGAGTTAGTAAGATAATATTCCATTAATTTCAAGACAATGTGATCTTTCAATAAGAATGCATGTCATTTAAATCAAAAGTCTGCTAGTTACCATTTCACTTATTGTGATTGTTCAAGGCTTCGTAGTGACCTAGGCTTGACATTTAAACTCATTTGATCGGATTTAGAAGATGACATGATTGATGATTAACACCTTTTTACACTACAATCCCAATTTTAACATTGGGAATCAAAACCTTTACTTACTTCAAAACCTTTACTTAAAAATTTGCCTTAGGAGCACCCACCCACATAACTCTTAAATGTAATATCAATTGATTAATTGAGTGTCCTAGCCTTGGGAAAAATAAAACATCAAAAAATAAAACATCAAGTTTCCAAATAAAACATCAAGTTTCCTTGAGTAATGGCATAGCCTTAGCTTGACCTTGAATGATTAATAAAACAATATGATAAGTTCTAAATGAACTCAAAATATTTCAAGAAATCTTCAAAGTGGTTCAGGGTCATGCTCCGAGCGCTTTGAAATCTCTTAAATATTTTGAAGGGAAAATTGAACTTGCAATATTTTATTCTAAAATCATCCATTAAGATCTTTCAAGACTCAATAAAGCCATAACTTGGAGTTTGGTAGCTATACCTTCATCTAGTCTTGCAACTTAAATTCCTTGTAAAACTATATATATGTTGTCAAAGCTAACCTTTCAGGTGGAGGAGCTAGAAGAATCGATAGGTACGCTTTTAAGTTATTGCATCTAATTTTTCATAAGTTTTGTTTCTTGCTTGCATGCTCAAGGCCACCCTGCATGTCAAAATAAAAACTAAAAATTAAACAAGATAAAATTCACCGCCACAATAGTCAAAATATAAGACAAATCAAAATTTAATCACAAAAAAACCAAAACAAAAATTGCAACTAAATTAAAACATCTCTATCGGATGATCGAGAATCCTTTGGAGGAGGTAATCTACAGTTGCTAATGAGATTTCCCATGGTCTAAATGAAAGTATAGAACTCATTGAGTTAATTTTAGTAAATTCATTTGTACTAAGTGAATTTGAAGAAAATAGTGGTGCCAAAATGAGGGAACCGTAGGATCCTAACCGGTGTCGCTCTAATCAACTTTAACATCCCCCATGATATTTAAATAACCATAACCTTAAGAAGCACTTGATTTGATATCAAGACTCGACAGATTATAAAACTTAAACTCGCGATGACAAGGAGCTTAGAGCTAGCATTGTGGGCACTGTGATCATCTTCAACAGCAAAACTTGTCTACACCAGCTAAATTATTCCTTCAAATTAAACAATTGAACCATAGGATTTCAAGGGTTTTCACTTAGTGTAACATAAATTCTCAATCTATCTTTAGGCCTTTGTATAGCTCTGCTATACAATTTAAGCCCTAACGTGTTTTAGGATTCTGAGGTTGTCGTTCATCACAGTCTAAATCCTCACATCTTTTAGGCTATTTGTGTGATCGTTTCACAAGAATGTAAGCCCTAATTAATAAAATTACCTGAATGAATCATTTAAATATTTCTCTTTTAAATTGAAATAAAACCATAGGGTAGAATGGAAAGTCACCAAGGTTCTCCTCAGGATCTATGACATCCCCTAGTTCTTCTTCCTTTGGATTCCAAAAACAAATATTCCAAATTTGATCCATTCCCCTGTCACACCTCTTTGTCTGATCTCTTTGAAAAGTTTTATCCTTTGAAATTCTAGAAGACAATATCCCTTGATTTTTATCGAGTATTTTCTTAGTTGACTTTGGTTATCTAAGATGTCATTAACTATAAGGGATTGCCTTTATAGGAAAATTTCAAGAGCTCAGCTTAATATAAACCCTATTTAATTCTTTATATTAAATAGGGGAAATTTTCGGCTTATAATAAAATGGTTTTGTAGACCAGATGGATGTCATATATTTCCTAGATTATTTGATCGAGCCTCACTATTAAGTCATGTGTTTATCTTTCGAGATAGATTCGGGATTTCAATTTCTGCGACCAACAGCTTCCACAGGACGACCCCCCTAAAATTGTGCCAACAACTTCTTGAGACTCCGCTGAGGAAAGCTTTTCTCTCCATTTGAATCAGGGAATATTATCTTCATACATCGGTAATGCGTCCATGTCCCTCATGGACCAAATTATCCTTCTTTTGTTAGCATACTTCACCCATTTATTTCTTGGGTAAGTACAGTCAACTCTTTCAAACTTTAGGACCGTCTGTTCAACCACCTTTGAACAAAGAGGTCCAGAAGTTCATTAGGACTTTTAATCTTTGTGTGGGGTTAGACCCCCAATAGGTATGTTGGTGGACTAGTTCCACTTAGGCTTTATGCGTTGTGAAGTTGTTGACCACACTTTTGGTTGAGGTCTAGAAAC
>NW_018164746.1:420596-423006 GCF_001263595.1 Phalaenopsis equestris | reverse complement strand
CTTCATGTATCGTAAAAACTCCATTATATTTAGGGATTTTTGAAAGAAAATGAATAATTATACAAAATAATAATATTGCCTATTGACAAGTAAAAACGATTTTAAGGAAAAAGCTTTTTTAGGTCATCGTCGCTATAAGTTAAGGGACATTGTTTTTTGCAACATCTTCAGTTTGTATGTTCCGTGCCCAGCTCTCTGATGAATGATGTAGGGGTCATTCCAGGTTTGATCCAACTTCTAGATAGCCTGCCAATTGCACGACGTGTTTAGTGTTTTTTAAAACCAGTTCTCCAGGGGTTATCTTTTCTTCACAAACATGCTTGTTGAAATATTTAGTTGTCTTTCGCTTGATTTCTTCTTGTCGAAGGGTTGCGTTGGCTCGATTCTCTTCGGTAAGGTCTAAGGCGAGCTTAACTCTTTCGTTGTTCGCGTCACAATATTCTTCTAGGTCCTCCTCACTCAAAGTCGAGACAGAGAGTACCCTCTGAATGTGATTGTTGTATTCGACCAGTAGCATGACTTCCATTTCATGGCACTTCATAAACAATGGCTTGTCTGATAGACGAGGATGGGGTTGTCTGAATTGCCTAGATTAGGGGAGGGATTAGTCTGGCCATTTACCCTTTTCTCCTACTTTTTTTTTCAATAAATTTAGAATGTATTTGTCTGAAGCCTTCGCCTCTCTGTTGGTTTGAGGATGATGTATAGAGGGAAATTTGAGGTTTATTCCCTGACTTACAGAAATCCTGAACTCTCTTGTCGGCGAATTGAGTCCCATTATCTATAATGACGACGAGGGGTACATATATCGACAAATCAGGTCAGTCTAGATGAAGTTTCGGACTAGCTCCGCTGTTATGTGTGTTAGGGGCTTCGCTTCACCCATTTGGAGAAATAATTGACCACCACTAACAAGAATTTTCGCTGTCCTCTCGACGGGGGAAAAGGTCCAAGGATGTCGAGCCCCCACATGGCAATGGTTAAGGGTTGATGATTAGGTGAAGTTTTTAAGCCGGCTAGGTGCGCAACGGTTCATATTTCTGACAGTATGTGCATCTCCGAGAGTATTCCTCAACGTCTTTAAGCAGATTCTACCAAAAGTAACCCTGTCACTAGATTCAGTGAGCTTGTGTCTTTCCTTCCGAATGACTTCTGCACTCTCCACCCTGAATTTCTCAGAGTACGTCTTCAATTTGGTCTTCCCCTATGCACTTTAGGTACGATGATGTGGCTGACTTTCTAAAGAGTTTTCCTTGAAGTAATAGATATTGGGCAACCTTATACTTGTATCTCCTATGATTGGTGACTTCGTCGATCTCCCTTGTGCTTAGATAGCGGATGTATGGGCTCATTCAGCTTTTCTTCTCCTCTTGACAAACCTCCATTATTAGTGACTGCTTGATTAAGGGTCGATCGAGTTTTCGAGGCTGTCCTTTCCCCAGATAAAGGCTTCGTGAAAGGAGGTCATCGACTTGGTTTCCTCTTGTTCGACATTCTCGATTTTGAAATCGGCGAATTGGCTGATCTCCATTTATTCACCTTCCCTAGGTACTTTGTCATATTTTCGTCCCTGGTTTCAAATTCTCTGTTGATTTGATTTACTATCAGTTGTGAATCAACCTTTATCATTATGCGGAGAACTCCCATCTCCGAGGTTAGGCTTAATTTCCAATCAAAGTTTCATATTTCGTCTGGTTGTTAGTTAATGAAAAATTTTCCTCAGTTGTGTGATAGACGTTTTCTTCGGTGGGGCTGCACAAGAGAACTCGAAGTCTAGCGCTTGATTGGTTGGAGGCCCCATCAGTGAACAAGGTCCAAACCGATTAGTCGATCGTCGAACCTTCACTCACGCCTCTCAACCTGTGACTTTATTGTCGTCCGGGGCATATAGGAGATGTCAAATTCGCTGAGTTTCATTGCCCACTTGAGTAGTCGACCGGAGTGCTCCGGTCTGGTGATGACAGACTTTAGCGGGTGGTCGGTGATGACCTGTAAGGGGTGTACCTGGAAATATGGTCGGAGCCTCCGTGCTGAAATGATCAAGGCGAATGTCAGTTTCTTTATTATTGGATACCGGAGTTTGGCGCCTTCGAGGATCCGGCTAGCGTAGTACACCAGGTGTTGTTTTTGAGTTCCTCTCTGACCAAGATCGAATTAACGGCTTCGACGCTGACTCCAAGGTAAATGTAAAATTCTTTCCTTGGCTTTGGTCTCTGAAGGAGAGGAGCGGAGGCGACGAATTGTTGAGGTTCCCAAAGGCCTCCTCGCACTCGGGTGTTCACTTGAAGCATTTGGTTTTCCTAAGTGCTTTAAAGAATAGGGCGCACTTATCTCCGAACATGGTGATGAACCTGCTCAAACCCACGATCAAACCAGTCAGTTTTTGGATTTCTTTGGCGTTTCGGGGGGG
>NW_018164746.1:415838-420364 GCF_001263595.1 Phalaenopsis equestris | reverse complement strand
GGGGGGGTGGGGGGTGTGGGGTGGTGTGCATGTTGAGGAGCGCCTTAACCTTTTTCGGGTTAATCTTTATGCCTTAAGGGGTTAGCAATATCCCAGGAATTTGCCTGTTGTGGCCCCAAAGTTATATTTCAGTGGATTTAATTTTGTGTTAAATTTTGAAAGCGTTAAAAATGTTTCTTTTATATATTCTATGTGTTGCTTGGCCAACCGACTTTTAATTAACACATCATTGATATACACCTTAATGTTTCTTTCTTTCTTATTGGCAAATTTGTATTCTTGAGCCCGACTAGCATTACATTGTAACAATAACTCTCTCACAAGTCATAAAAGTTGTTTTTGTTGTTTTTTCGGCATCAGTAGCATGCATTTTTGATCCAGTGATACCTGAAGAACACGTTGAGAAAGCTTAGGGCTGAGTGACCGACCATTGAATCTACCAATGCATCGATCCTAGGCAGATGTTAGGTGTCCTTTGTGCAATCTCAATTCAAGTTAGTAAAATCCACATGCATCTTCCATTTTCTTTAGCCTTCTACACCATCACTGCATTTGAGACCCAGGTAGGATACTGTACTTCTTAAATGTACCCTGCCTCTTCTAGCTTTTGTACTTCCTCTCGAATAGGTCCTTCCAACGTCATGGTCGAGCTTCTAATCTCTACTTTATGGGTCGATCCGATGGATCGATCTGTTGGATCAACGTTCAGTCTGTGGCAGACAACGTCGATCGGTACGCTTGGCATTTTAGCAGCCGTCTATGCGAAAACATTATGATTCTCTTGGAGGCTTTAAACCATCACAACGTTCAGTCTGTGGCAGACAACGTCGATCGGTATGCTTGGCATTTTAGTAGTCATCTATGCGAAAACATTCTGATTCTCTTGGAGGCTTTAAACCATCCACTCCCTTTGTCCTGCATCAAAAGTTTCATTTATCAAAGAACATCTACCTGACTCTCCTTCAATAGCTGAAACTTCTTGGATGGTTTTGTTGGTCTCGAGGCCTCCCCTTGCTTTCTAGATGTCCAGAGGGTCGTATTCCACGTTGCTTATGGCTCACAAGTAGCAGACTCGGGACTGCTCCAGGTCACCCCTGACTGTAATGATTTTTGTCTCTAAGAAATTTGACAGCAACATGATAAGTAGAGACCAACAGCCTGAAATCATTCAGGAGTGATCAACCGAATATAGTGTTATAAGTTTGGGGGGAATCCATTACGAGGAAATCCTCTGTTAATATAAATTGCTTCTCATTTTCCCCCAACTTATTGGGAGGCCGACCACCCTTTACACTTTGTTCCTTTCGCCTGAGAATCCATACAGCAGTCTGGCTGGCGTAGTCATCCGATCGGCAACTAGGCTCAGCTTGTTAAACACCTGTTTGAATAGTACATTCGCAGAGCTTTCTGTGTCAATAAGGATGCTTCCTACTTAATAATTATTGATTATTTCTGTTATTACAATAGCATTGTTATATGAATTCCCTTTTGAGGGAAGATCCTCATCGACAAAAAAAAAAAGGTTGGTGGCATCTGGGTTTCAGGACAAAGACTGCGACGCCGAGTTCCCCCGTTTATTGTCTCTTCATATTTGTCCTCCTGGGTGGTTTACTTCCTCCAAATATTGAGGGCGCCTATCCTGCAATGTGAATGGTGTTGGTGTACAGTTTCGTTGTTCCTCTCGCGGGGGGTTTGCCCTGCCTCTCGGTCCCGGCTCCAGAAATGACAAGTTCTTTTAACTTCCCCTTCTTTATCAGTTTCTCAATCAAACTTTGCAGATGCCTGCATTCTTTTGTGTCGTGTCCATGGTTTCGGTGATACTTGCAATATTTCCTACAATCTTGAAGGAAAGCTTCGGTTCTCATCGGTGGTGCCTTCTTGAAAAATTCCTTGTCATGAATAGTGTCCACTATTTTTGCCATGGACACTCTCAGAGGGGTTTTGTTGGGGCCCATGGTTGTTCCAGGGGTGCTCATGATAATAGAGTGTTCGTTGGTTTTGGACCCTGATTTGTCGCCTCTGATTCTTGTGACAATGGGTGGGGTTGCTACCATGATGGCCCTCATAGCGTAGGCAAACGGACGGTTGTATACTTTGTTCGGGTTGCTTTCAGTTGTTCTATGGCGCTCGTTTCTGGTCTTTATTCGCCGAGTTCCGGGTCGTTCTTATAGACGACGATATACTTGTTGGCCATCTCTAACAATTCGACCAAGCTCTGTGGCTCTGCGAGTTCAAGATCGAAACAAAATCTTTCCGACCTCACTCCCTGTGTCATTGCAGTTTGGGCCATGTTGGGTTTCAGATCCTTGACATCTAATGTTTCACTCTGGAAATATGCGATAAACGATTGCAAGCTCTCGTCGGCTCCGTGCTTCATTTGCCATAGGGATTGAGCGTTCTTCTTAGGCCTTAGGGCACTGACAAACTACAATAAAAAAGTTTTCTGAACTCTGCAAAACAGGTGATTACGCCCACTGACAAACTGTTGAATCTCCTTAATTTAGATGATCTCAACGTTGTGAAGAATAGCTTACACTTGGGGCTTAAAAAATTTTCAACAGGCATATGGACGATTTGAATGTCATGAGGTGGTCGTTGGGATCCGATTGTCCTTTATATGTTCTAAGACGGGCATCTTGAACTTCTCCGGGGGTTCAGCTCCCGAGACCAGTAGAGAGAAAGCATTTTCCTGTTGGCTCTGTACCTTTATCAACGATAGTCTGTTCCTCTTCTGCACAGGGGCGGATCCGACGCTGTCTTGGTACAACCCATTGTTAGGCTTCTTTTGTAGGTGGTTCACTTTTCCTCCATTGTTTGTCGGTGGCTCTCCTTGGCAGGGGTTAGATGCTCCTTGTTGGGTCGGTTCTCCTCCTGGGACTGAGATTGCCCCTAAGACAGCCACGACTCTAAGCACCTTTACAAATTGTCTTGACATCTTCTTGGTGATCTGAGTTCTCAAATCTTGCAGGCTTTGTTGGACGAATTTTTTCATGAACTCTATAGTGCATGTTGCTTCCACCACGTTCCTCTGATTGGATTATCTCTGTTGTTGTTGTTGGACTCCTTTTCTTGTTGACGACATGTTTCCATGCTCACCGCACTTTAAAGGACGTTGAATTCAAAACTGTCTGGGAATCATGCCCAAGGTATTGAACGTTATATAGAGAGAGTAGTAGTAGAGAACAACAAGAAACGCATTCCCTTTATTCATAGACATTGACTTCTTATTTATAGAAATGGGTTCAGATTCTACAAAATTACATATCAGTCCTCTCATTATTAGCTTTTTAGAGACTTTTTGGTAATTACAAAATATCTACATATATTAAGACCGGATGACTGATTTGATCGATAGGAAGCTCGTCAGTCATTCACCGTGTCTTAAGTCTGTCGAAAATCGTTCCAAAAAAAGATGTTTCTTAGTGATCGTTCTGAGGGCTGATCAGCACCCTACGAGAAGTTCCTCGGTATGTTCCTCCAACCGCTAGAACCAGATGCGTCCTTTGCTAGTATCCAACCCAACAATCATCAAAACCCTCGTTCGATGGTCCATATCTACCATCTGAGTTGTTCATCTGTCTTGATATTCGTGTTGACATATTTTTTATATACATGACATCTACTCAAGGGGCCTTTGGCATTGGTAATAGTGTGTACAACCTTATATTTTTTCCTTGGGCCTTGCCCAGGTGGCAAACTCTATACTGTCGGATGTATCGCTCCAAATCTCTCATCAAGTGTGGCAAAAAAAAGTGTTCCTTCACTAGCGTGAGGGCTTTGTCTTTGCTAAAATGACTTGTTAGTCCCGCGGTGTGACTCTTCTAGATGATGGTTTCCCTCAACGAACATCTGGGCACACACAACTTAATCTCGTGGAACAAATATCCATCATCTTGGTGGTATAGCTTTGTGGGCCTCTTCTGACACTTCTCCAAAATTTTCATGAAATTCTTGTTTGCCATGTACAGCTCTTTCACGTCCTCGAATCCCACCACTCTGGACGGTAGCCAGGTAATAAAAAAATGGCAACAACTTAAGGCATAAGCTATACTGTTCTGACTTTCAGCCTTGCGTTTGAGCACGAATTGGAATGATGCTTGGAACTCAACCGATGAAGCATATCCACCCTTCAACTTGCTTTGACTATTCAATAATCTCATCGCCTCATGATCTGTGAATAAAGTGAACTCGCAGGTTAGTAGGCAATGACTCCAGTGGTGGAGGGCTCTCACAATGACATAGAACTGCTTATCATATGTTGAATACTTTCTTTTGGACATATTCAAATTTTCATTGAATAAGGCTCAACATTGTTCTGATTCTCACATTAGAGCTGTCACGTTTCACCTCGAACAAGTGATTGAAATTTAGTAAAGCTAACACAGGGGCCTCCATCACCTTGTTCTTCAAGGTATGAAAACTGAACTGGGATGCCTTTGTCCACAGAAACTTCTCTCCCTTCAAAAGCTCTGTTAGAGGAACTGTAATGGTGTTGAAGCTCTTGATGAACCACTTGTGAAATGATG
>NW_018164746.1:393901-415738 GCF_001263595.1 Phalaenopsis equestris | reverse complement strand
GGTTGTGTTGAAGCTGCTTCTAAATGTGTATTATATGGAAGCTCAGTCAGCTGTAATGTCCATTTGGCCAATTCTATTCTGGCCGTTTGTATTCTTTTCTCAACAGATTATGATTTTATTAAATTTTCTCTTGTATTAATGTAAAGCTTTTTTCAAATTTTTAAGATCATTGATAGAAGATATTGGAGAAATCATTGCATTAGGACACGTCCAATAACAGGGGGCCACATGACAATTTGGGCCCACTGACATACACGGTTCGGGCCTGAGTTGTCACGTGACATCCTGTCATTGAACACCTGATGCAACATCATACAATAATTTTTATGTATTATTGAATGAGAACGTATGTATATATGTAGGCATACAATACTAGTATAAAAGGGTGAGAAATGTAAATATCATTAGTTAAGATTTATAAAATCTGATAAAATGCATCTCTAATAAAGTATTTTACGAAAATAAGAGTCAATTTTAGCTTTCGTATTTATTTTCTTTTAATAACATTTCTTGTTAATATGCAGCGTGTATGTTCTAACTTTATAAGTAATACAAAATAAGGCCATTGGGCCAGACAAACAACGGCTACATATTCAAACCTAAATTTCAATTTTTTGCTCATATGCCACCTTTATCTATACATAAAAGGTCTTCTATTTTTTTTTGAAAATTAACATAGTGATATTTTTAATGTGATATGAAACATTTGGGTGGTTAGATTTTAGATACGTAAATGCCTATGATTTAGCAGTATGAATGTAAATGTTCCGAACTAAAAATAAGTGGTGATTTTCTTTGATAAAATTACATCTTAATGAGACTTTATTTCAATGTTTTTGGTGGATTAGAGAAGATGATTGCTTATAATATAGAGAGCCATCTGGTTATCACATTTAACAGACTTGGGTTGATTATCAAGAAAGTCAAACTTTTTAACAAGAGTTGATTATCACATTTAGCAAACATGGGTTAGTTATCAAGAAAGTCAAACTTCTTAAAAAGAGTTTTGATCCACATCATTTTAAAACTGAGTGAGTCGTGATCAATTTTTTATACGAGTTGTTATCTTGTATTAGTTTCAACACTTAGTATATCTAAAACAATAAAAATATGCAATGCTATGAGAATAAAATACTTTAAATTTGCTAAACAGGACATAAGTTGACTTTATGAATTCAATCATACTCTAAATGTATATTGATGTTAACAAATAATAGTTGGATGATGCTAATGTGTTTCTCATAAGTATTTCAAAAAAAAAATATTTCAAATCTAGGAACCTCTCAAGCTTGTGGAGTCAAGATCATCTGAACTGGGTAGTTTGGAGAAGTGCTTAGGGTATGAGTAGAATATACCTATAATAAGTTTGGAGATGGGCCGAGTTTTTGAGCTCTCTGGTTTAAAAACGTGAAATGAGCTTATCTGGGAGTTGGGGTGGCTGCATTAGTGATGGAGTGTCCAGACAGACACTGGGTAGTCAAGCGTCGTACCTAGGCACAAGGACTCCTAGTGCAAGTGCTGGGTGTGATTTTCTCAACACAATCAACCTCCATATAAGACAATCTCCCACTTATAGATGGATTGCAACCAATTCCTATTCTTCATATGTGTACCATCTTCACAGTAATGTACTATAATATGGATCAATTTCGGTCTCAACCTTCTTAAACTCCAACGGAAGCTAAGCATAGCTTATGTTTCTCAATTATAATAATCTTAGTCAATATATCTATAGAATTATGAGTTGTGTGTATGTTCTCCTAAGATAACTAGCCATCTTTTAGGAGTGAACTATTAAAGTGAAACATTTGTTGAATTTGCTTTGTCGTAAGCATAGAAAATGATGTTCGTTGCTAGATGAATAACACTCATACCCTCACTATGAAACTTTTTAGTCTCTTGCTTCTTGCCAGTTCTACCATGAAGCCTTGTAGCCAAACCATCTCCTTACTAATCTCTATAGTAGCAATGTATTCAGCTTATATAGTTGCAAGTGTATCAATCTTCTTTAACTTAAAAACTCAGCTCACTGATGTGTTCCCCAAATTAAAACATAATTTATTTTATTTATTCTACCATTAATATCTCTTGTAAGATGTGAATCTACATCTCTATATATTAATATTGCACTTTCGAAATAAAGTGCATTGTGGAGTGTTCCTCTCAAGTTTTAATAATTCATTTCATTGCCTCCAAATAATGTTTGCTTGGAGTACTCATGTACTTACTAACCACTTCCACTGCATGTGCAATATCTGACTTTGTACATATCATTACATACATCAAACTTTCAACTAATGAAGCACATAAAGTTATTCTCATCTATGACTATTCCGCTTCATCCGGAGGCAAATTTTCCTTAGATAGCTTAAATTGATTACCTCAGGGGTTGCAAACTATTTTTGCCTCTCCTGTTAAATCTGTGTAGGACCTTCTCAACAAATTATTCCTAAGACAACTTTAAAGTACATGCACTCTAGTCCCTGATGATTCTCATACTAATAGTTTTCTTGATTGTATTTAAATCATTCATTTCAAACTCCCATAATAATTCCTTTTTCAAGACTCTAATTGTTGTCATTTCTGCTCTTACAATCAACATATCATCCACATACATGCTATATAAGTACATGCACTCCACATCATTTTAAGTTTGAGTGTATCGTGATTAAAGTTTTTTTTTTATGAATCATGATCTTGTAGTAGTTTCAAAACTTAGCTTATCTAAAAAAATAACAATATGTAATAAAATGAGAATAAAATACTTCATTTTTTTCCAAAAAGGACATATATTGACTCTATGAGTCCAATTATACTCTAAAGGTATTTTGATGATAACAAATAAATAGTGGATGATACTGATGTGTTTCTCATAAGTATTTCAAAAAATATTTTAAATCTAGGAAGCTCGGTTAAGCTTGTGGAGTCAAGATCATCTGAATTGAGTAATTTTGAGAAGAGCTTAAGGTATGAGTAGGACATGCAAATAATAAGACAAATAAGTGTCCAATATTATTAACACACTCATATCACTTGCGTTGAATCACTCATTTAGCTTGAATCACTTATTACATATAATGTTAACGTAAATTTTGAAATTACTCTTATATAATTATTTTCTCCACAAATTAATTAAAATGATAAAAAGTCTACATCTACACACCAGTATCATATATTTTTCTCCTTTTTAGGATGTAAGATATTAACATTACTTATAAAATGATGGCTTGAATAACCTTTGAATGTAATTCTTAATTTAAAAAATAATATAGGGTATCATTTCTCTCTCTTGAATGATTTGAAAATAATTATTTAAGGTATTTTAACACAATTAATGTTCTTCACTAAAAAAAATATGGGAAGTAATTTATAAATAATTAAGAATAATTATGAAATGAATATTTACATATTTTTTTATTTACATAATTTTGATTAATTTTCACTCAAACATGTATTTACTAGTCACACTTGTGTTCTAGTTAAACTAGTTTGATCAATTATGAGATAATTACATTAATTCATATGTTTTCATATAACCAAGTTTTCTTAATTTTTTTGGCTGAATTTTTGTATTATATGTTGGTATAAATACTTGTCTAAGTGTATTAAACCTTAGAGAATTCATTTTGATTTTTTCATATTTTATTTTTACTCTTTTCTTGAACTAAATCTTGTAAAGTCTGTCTAAATTATGCACCCATGTAGAGGCCAAATTTCACCATGTTTGGGAGAACAAAATCATGCCTTAAGAGCACAAATTCTCTTGTTTAGTGATTAAGAACTTTCTTAATTTCATTCTCCTTCATTCTCATGGCTCAATCCCATATGGCTTGGTCGAACACCCAAATATTCTTGGTCGAAAATCTGCATTTAATTTTTTTAAATTTCTTTCCTATTATGTTTCCCTCCTTTGATGCATCGTTGAACAAATTTCAGGCTTCATTAACTATCTAAGAAGATTTTAAATATTCTACCAAATAAGCTTGGTTGAAATTTATCATATCTTAAATCAAAATTTTTTTTTCCTTATCTCTCTCTAAAACCACCTTGTCTTGGCAAAATTTATTTTAAAAGAAGGGGAGTGTTTTAATTTTGATTTTTTTTCTTTTTTTTTTGGTGGAGCTCTCTTGTCCCCTATCTTTGGCCAAACAACCTAAGTCTTCCTTAAGTAAAACTTCTTTGGTTAAATAAAGACCTCTTTGAGAAATTTCTTCAAATGATTGGTTCCCCAATTTCACATCTATGTTTTATGTAAAATCTATATTCTTTTATTTAAATTTCCTGATTGCATGAGAATGCTTGGATAAAATAATTTGATACGTTTTGAAAGTTAAATTTTTAATTATTTTTCATTCTTACCTTGGTGGTTAGAAAGTTTCTAATATTATATGGTAAGTGATTTAAAAGTTTCTTTGTTACTTATAGTTGTGGCTTGATAGCTTGTCAAATAAGTTTTGAATTCTAATTAAAAATATTGCATGATTATTTAATCAACTTTAAAGTGCAAGTTGTTGAAATCTTTTATCCTAGAAAGATTAAATTCATTTTTAGATTGTTTTGTTATTATTTTATTGTACAGTTCATATAAGTACTCACTTAAACTTCACATACCAACTTGAGCTTATGCATTGTATTGTCTTATTGTATTTGGGGTAAAGCTTGCCCAGTGTATGAAAGCTTAGTGTTTTGGGGGGGGGGGGGGGGGGGTGTTGCGCTACAAAAAGAGAAAAGAAGGGTGGGGGGTGGGGGGTATAGGAGAGCACAGTGTTTGGGGTTGTACTTGCTCAGTTAGGAGAGTACGAGAGAATAGTTGTAATTTTCATCTAATTAGTGGAATTCTTAATCAAGGGTGACTATGTATTGACTGAATCATGTAAGAATATTTCTTCTCCTATGTTTTCTTTCTGTGTTGTTTTATCAGTTTGGTCATTTCCATTTGCTTTTCCATTAAAAATATTAAAGAATTTATAATTTGAGATTTCTACAAAATTAACAACCAAGAAATTTGAAATAAAACAAATTATTTTTACCAAATTCATCACCCCATCCCCCCTCATGGGTGTTATAGCATATACCAACATAGTTTCCATAATAAAATTTAAAAGTTTACACTAAAGAAAATAAGTTTCGTCAACAATACATGTACTTTATTTTCTTCCAAAGAAAGAAATACCTTCCTTGATACATAATTCAAGGTCAATAAAGGTTTTGGATGTCCCATTCTTTCTTGATAAAGCTCTTCAAGGATATTAAATTATTTTGGCGATGCTTAAATGCCACTTCTAGATAGAAGAAAATCATCAAAAATATATAAATAAAATCATAATGTCATAGAAATAGTATCAAATAAAATAGATTAGTCAACATTTATTCATAAGTCAATTATATCTTTTTCACCACTGGGTAAACCTTGTACTAATTAATATATTCATTAGGATGAAGCTTAATTGTAAAGACCCAAAAACAACAAATAAATTTAAATCCTACAGAAAGTGCTACAATACACAATTCCAACAATCAAGAAGAATACCAATTCTACTTTTTTAGCTTCACTGTTGATATGTTTTGATAAAAAAGATAATAAACAAAAATAAGGAAACTCAACTAAGAAGATGATCAAAAGATAGAGGATTATAGTGGATAGTTTTTGAGTTAAAATTTTTCCTTACATACAGAGAAAGAAAGATGTTGATTCTATAATTTAATGATAGTATGATGTTAATTCTAACAAATGAGATGGAATGAAATTTTGAATATTAGATGACTGAGGTTTGCGAGCATTAATTTATAAGGTCAGAGAAGTTGGTTAAGGGCTAAATGTGTTATAGTAAAAATAAAGGCATATAATTGAATTAATTGCACAAAAAAGTGATAATAAGATTTTATAAATTTAATTCAAAAAATTTATTATTAGAATAGAAAATATTCATTTATTTTCTTTATAGAAAGGTTTGAATACATATAAGTCCTCATATCAATAACTAAATAGGGTAACTCGTGACTATTATATGATCATCAATACAATAAATAAAAATTTGAAAACTAAAATGGCAATAATTGGACTTGGTTGTTAATGATTGAGCGAACCAATTCAAAATAGGCACTTCTATGTGAGGTTCGTCCAAACACCCACATCGGGGGAAAAAATTTGCGTACATAAGACGTACGCAGAGCTTCGTACGTCTGTAACCTGCAAACAGGTCTGTAACCTGCAAACAGGTTACAGGGAGGATTTTAGGAGGTTATAACCGCGTTATACCCCCTGTAACCTCTTTGTAACCTACCTGTACCTTCTAGTAAGTTCCGCGCTTCTGTTTTCATATATAGGTAGGTTACAGGGAGGTTACAAGGAGGTTACAGGGGGTATAACGCGGTTATAACCTCCTGAAAACCTCTCTGTAACCTGTTTGCAGGTTACAGACGTACGCAGCTCTGCGTACGTCTTATGTACGCAAATTTTTTCTGTGAGAATGAGGGCCAAGGAAATGACTTGCAATGGTTTTTGCTAAACTCATAGACAAGATACTCAAATTTTTAAATATAAGATGGTACATAAGTGAAACACTAAAAATAGTTTGGAGGAAGCATGGATGAAAGTGCGTGTATAAAGAGAAAATTCAAATAAAAGTGATAATATTACCAACTTCTCTATTTGTAAAGGTCAAAGATAATATTTCCAATTTTAATGTCTCCACCAATTATCTTCTTCATGACAACATACTAAGACACACTAAGTAATCAGCTGGTTAATTTGCTTATTGAGAAGAGTAACAATTTCTAAGCCAACACCTTCAAATTCAAAATTCTAGATCTATTATGTTGGTATCATTTTTTTAATGGATTCATCCTCCTAGTCTTATTGACATTTCGAAATCTTAAATCTACTGACACAAATATTCGATATAAACTAAATATGTGATATTTCTATGGCACATTTTCCCATATCTTTTATCTTTTCTACTAATATTATGCTCGAGAATGATATATTTTCTTGGTTGTGAAAAAGAGAGAGTGGAAGTTAAATTTGAGTGAAAAAGAGCAAAAATAGCACAAAAAATGGGTTTTGGGACCAGCACACCCGCACCACACATCAGGCGCACTTGTACCGCACATTAGCTCGCTTTAACAATAGCTCACCTGCACATTGCAAGGTGCACCCGTCCCCACCGTAAAGCGTTAGTGCCATTTCATCGCACCCATGCACTGCTCTCTGCCCAACGCACGGTGACTTGCGCCATAAATAAGGCACACCCACGCCGGACTAGCACGCTTGTGTTGGCTACTATGGCACCCTCGCCCAGTCTGCTAAAGCTATTTTGGCAAGAATTTTCTTTCCTTTGCCAAGCTTTGCCTATATTTTTACTCATGAGGCCAGTTTTAGGGCATCCTATGTAGCTGGAGGCTACAAGAAATGAGGTCTTTTGACTAGAGAGAGTTCTCCTTTTAGGTTTTTTTCCTTCCTTTGGATTGAAACCTCAAGGGGTGATTTTTTCTTTTGAGTTATTGTGAGTTCTTGAGAGACTTATTTTATGGGAGGGAGATGTGTTGTTTTTGTGGAGAAAATAAGCCTTTATTGTAAGTTTTTCTTTGTTTTACCTCTTATAATGAAGATCGACATAGAATTTGTGTTTGTGGTTTTCTTGAACAGACATGCTCTTTATTGTTTCTTTGTAATTTACGGGTAATGGTTTTCATCATGGTTTTTTGAGATATTTTTTTTGCAACATTTTCTAGTGTTTTCATAGCTTTTTGTGTTGGTTAACTAATAACTAATTTACTCTTAGTCTAACCAACTAGGATGTTAAAAAATTTCATGAAGCTATGAATTTTAATCGTTAAGTAGTGGAAACAAAAGGTTAACCACAAAATTAAGAGAGAATAGATATGCTCCAATAAAATTTTGTAATCATTCGAGGAGATCAGAATAGTTCTGCATAATGTTATAGAGATTGAGAATACTTTAACTTCAAGGATTATGGGCTTCTTTTGACCTAAACATATGCATAAGTAGTAACATATCCCCAATTGATAGCAATCACAAAGGAAAACATTTAAGAAAGCCATGATCACCACAATCCCCAAATCACTGAGGCACGAGCCTTATTCATCTTGAAAGAACTCTCGAGATTTTCTTGCTTTTTCTATGTCCTCTGCATGCAATCTATTTTTTCCTTAGAATTTTAGGATTCAAACAATCTTTGTGAAACTACCAAGTTAGGTTAATCGGACTTGTAGAATGAAGATTTTTTTATTTAAACAATTATTAAGACTTTCCCTGTGGATCGATATACTTGCGTTGTGTGACTAACTTACTCACGGTAAGTTTGGGAACATCAAGTTTTTGACACTATTGTCTTTGAGAGGCTTTAATAATTATTTATGTTGTTAAGAAAATTCTAGCTGAAAAACTTCGGATCTATGTTTGACACTTTTTTTTTGCTTATCTTTATTTTTATATTATTATTCTTACATCTATATTTTTATTGTATCTCTTTTTAGGTGCTAAAAAACTGAAAAAAAATTAGAAAACCCAAAAAGCCAAAATAATATTTTGTTGTAAATTTATTTTCTTTTTCTTTTGCTTTCTTTTGCATACTCTGTGTTGTATTTGCATGCTAGCTTACTGACTGGCTTGTGTGGATCAGTGTGATTATTTGATGCATAATTTTTAATTTGTCCTTTTTATACACAGGGGAGCTGAGGCTGACCTCATCCCTTTCAACCTTGAGATCAATCATCGCACTTTTAGATGTCTTAGGAGATCACATTTATTTTCTGAAATAGCTATGAAGATGGCTGACCTTAACACCCTCACTTTGAAACTACTTAGAGAATATGGTAGCTCTTCAGTTAAAGAGGTCCACATGAGCATAAACTACCCATCTGTAGAAGCCAACATCTTTGAACTGCGACCTTCCATAATCCAGTTGGTTTGAAACAACAAAATTGAGAGACTTTCCTCTAAACACCACAACCTTCTCTAGGTCAATTTTCTTAATTTGTGTGTCACCTTTCGTTATAATGGTGTTCCCAACGACGTCATTAGATTGAGGTCTTTTCTCTTTTCCCTAAGGGAAAAAACTAAGATATGGCTCGCTTACTTGCCTCAAGATCAATCATGACTTTGAATGACTTAGCACAAAAATTCCTATCAAATTTTTTTCTCCCATCCACGATTGCAAAAATTAGGAATGACATCACTTCATTCAAACAAGTTGATGGAGAGTCCATATATGAGGCCTGTGAAAGATTCAAAGGATTAGTTAGGAGGTGCCCAAACCATGTCTTACCTGATTGGCTAATCATTCAAATATTTTACAATAGATTGATAGCGTTTTTGAGGGCCATAATAGATATTGTTGTAAGAAGGCCATTAATGTCTAAATCTTTTGTTGAAGCCTACATATTAATAGAGAAAACGGGAGCCAATAATTTCCAAAGGCATATTAAAAGATTTATACCGCAAAAGGTAGCAAGCGTGCATGAATATGATGTATTAGCAATCCTAGCGACCGAAGTAGTTGCTATTTATAGAAAGTTAGATAATCTAGGTATGAATCTCATGTAAGGACTTCCACCTAATGATTGATTAATGTATGGACCGGTGGTAGATCTTAGTATGTTGATCTTAGAATCTATGAATTCCATATGAAATCATGATCATAACCCTATTCTAACACCTACAACCTAGGCTGGAGAAATCACGCTCAAATTTCTCTTAAAAAAATAACAACCAAAAATGGGGAAACACTAAAAATATCTCTGTACTTAATTGACTAAACCAAGGGAATCAATCTCAAAATTAAAAGTACCCATCAAGATTCCAAGCTAACTCCTAACCTACCTAAAAGAAGTCATCTATTAAAGAATGAGTTATTCAAATGGGGAACACCATACAAAGCCAAGTTGTAGCCATTAAAAATTTGGAAGCGCAATTAGGACAGTTGACGAAGTCAATGATTGATAGACTCCTTGGCGCACTTCCTAGTAACACTGAGGTAAATCCAAAAGTCTAAAATTTAGATTAGTGCAAGATAGTAAGGGCCAGAACAAAAGAGGAAAAGGAAGCTAGCAATCCGAGTGATAGAACACCTGAGAAGTCTATCTTATGAAAAGTTTCTTCTATCATTGCGATTGACCCAACAGAGAGACTTCCACCTCTGTTCCCTCGAAGATGACAAAAGCCCAATAAGGACTCTGATAGTTTCACCATTCCCTATGTCATATGAACTAAATTGCAGTGTCAAGAAATTTGTGAGCTAGAAGCTAGTTTCAATCTCATGTCTCTAAACATCTTCAAACAACATGGAGAAAGAGAAATTAAGCATACCCATTTGACACTCCAATTAGCAAATCAATCTATGGCCCATCCACTAGGAATAATTACTGTGGATAGATTCACCTTTCTGTCTAATTTTGTGACCTTGGATTTAAAAGCTGATAAAGAAATGCATGTGATTTTGGAGAGACCCTTTTTAACCACTGGCTGAGTCATCATTGATGTTGAGGAGGGGAAGTTAATTCTAAGAGATAATGATTAAGTAATTACATTTGATGTTTTAAAATTTTTAGACCTTTCACAAATCCCTGGGAACAACAAAAAAATGAGACTGTGGCTAGGGTATTTAAGATCCAATATGTTGAACCTAAGGGTGTGCATTTAGAAGAGCAAGTGATAATTGATGAATTTTTGGAAAATTTGTCTGAAGAAAATATTAATATTTTGGTAGGAGAAACCTAACCACTATTTCCAGATCTGTTAGGAGACTACCTTAATCTGCCTATCATAATCACTAATGATTATTTGGTTGGAAGTGAGGAGTTACTGCAGAACCTCCATCAATGGTTAGAATAGGATTAATTTTTTTTGAGATGAAACTGAGAATATAACCTTACTTGAAAACCCAGGACAACCTGATCTTGAGGAAGAGGATCAAGGATTACTTGGTTGGCATTTTCCTCCCGAATATCCAATTTAATGATGATGCCTGCGACTTCATCTAGCTGAGGAAGTTAAACCAAGCACTACTTTGGGATGCAGATTAAGCTTTATCTTAGGATTTGTGTTTTTCATTATTGATGTCACATTTGTCTTTCATTATGCATGTAGTTGTTTGTGTTTTATTTATTTTCTTGATCTCCACAGAGTAGAAGATCCATGTCGGTGGAGTGAGAGAATGAAAAACTGAAATTTTGCTATAGTAAGGCACGACGCACCCTCGCCATCCCTTGAGCGACCCTGAACCAAATTCAGTGCCCTCACACTCAAATTTTGGAGCCCCCATGCCCGATGTGGATAAAAATTGTGTCACAAACCCAAGATCTTAAAAAACAAGTGATAAGGTTTTGTTGCACCCTGTCCCCAGCCAACGTGCACCCCCCTGCTTAGCTCTACACGCATCCACACCCATCAGTGTACCCGCAATCCTATCACGACACCCTCACGCTTGTTCCCGACACAAAGGTAAACTCGCGTCGCGCCAGATCCTTTTGAAAGACTATATTAACTATGATCACCATATTTTTCTTTCTGTTCTTCCCTTCGTGAAAACACAAAAGTAAAAGTTCAAACCTTAGGAAGCCACCTCTGGAAGCCGTAAACCTTTGAAGGAAGTTCAAATCTCCAATCCTTAGCTCCAGAGAGGTATGTTTTTGTTTTGTGTTTTGGGTAAGTTTTACCGTACATTGTGGTTTATTTTCCTCCTACATTTAACATGGCTCCCAAGATCAAAGGTAAGAGGAAATATATAGTCTTTGATGACAGAAAGTTTGTGAGTGCAGAGGCAGCAAACTTCTTTAGTGACATTATTGCATCAAGAAAATTAATCTCGTAATGACTGTTATTGGCATCGAGAGGGGAGATAGCTTAACATATCAAGGAAAGAGGGTGGGAGCATTTGTGCTACGAATTTTTTCTGCCAAAGTTCCAAGCATCCATGAGTTCCTACTAACGTAAAGGAACCTGTGGATGAGAAGGTCTTTGAGCGAGGGACATGGGCAGCATATGACTCTGACACCATCAATGCTTTCCTAAACACCCCCCATGTACCACAATGCGGATATTAACAGTTCCTGGACCCCGATTATGATGAAATTTATAATTTTCTCATGAATGACTGAGCCTAGTGGCGAAGGAAAGAAAATAAGATTATAAATTTCCCTAGTGCTTTAATGGAAAAGGAGTCCAAAACTTGACACTACTTCATTTGTATTAGGGTGGCCCACCACAAACCTCATAGAAGTAACCAAGGATCATGTAGCTCTAAATTATTACATTCGGAAGGGCACACCGATTATCATTGGCTCACTCGTGACTTCCTCCCTAGGTCATATCATCAATGATGATACTACCATAGGACTGGATCTCCCACAACTATTCACTAGTCTGTGCAACCTTGTTGATGTGCCAGGAGGGCAAGGTTAGGAGCTCCTACAAGCCTAAGGGCTATCACTTGCAAGATCATTTTATCTTGTCAGCATACCCTGTTGCGAGTAGAGGGTTTAAAGAGTTATGGAGGGAGTTTGTAAAGGAGAAAAGAGACACCACCTCGGGCTATGATGATTGGCCAACTGTCCTAGAAGGTTGACGAGATGACAACAAAACTCTATAAACCTAGCTATAATGTACACCAAATCCACATATAGTCCATTCACCGTACCGAGCAGCAGCAACAAAACTATGAGTACAAGTACCGATATGATACAAGGTTGATTTTTATCAGAGGTGGGAATGAATTGCAGGACTGGAGCGATTAGAGTTTCTCACTCCACCTCTGTATGATCCATATCAGTCTGGGACTGATGTGATGGATAATGATGAGGAAGATGAGTAGTGGGTTGCTACCTTGTTATGGATAAGATAGGGTTGAGTTCTTAATTTGGGGATTGTGTATTTTTGTTGACAGGCTTTGATATGTGGTACTTTACTATATTTTATTTTATGATTCTACATGTGGTTACTAGTACCATGATTGTGCATCGTTTGATATGATCTATTTTTTAATTTTATATTGATACTCTTGTCGTTGACTTTTTTTTCTATTTAGTTTCATATACCCTGCAAGCATATTACCTGATTCCATACTTTTGCTGCAAATTTTTCAGACAAACCTCTTATTTTCTATATTATGTTTTGTTGAGATAAATTGACATGGATACATTAAATAGTAGGACAGAGCGGGAAGTTACACCATTAGTTGCCCTAAAATAATTCTATGTCTAGCTAAGGTTCCAATTAATGCCAAATTTTATAAGTCTTAATCCTTTATTGATGAAAAACAATCTTAAGGCATTGTAAAGTTCACTAAAAAGCTAGGATGGATGTGTATAATACTAGCTTTGTGTCTGGAGTGATTTACTTTTTCCAAGCATAGAAATCTCTAAACATTTAAAGAGGTAGGACCATGAAAATTATTACTAGTTCTTCAAACTTTTTGAACCCTTAGTTTTTTCAATTCAATAAAGCATGAATGTTAATTTGACAGAGATTATTTAAGAACTAAAGAGCGAATTAAGCGGTAGGGAAACATATGATTAAGGATGGAATGGGAAGCCTAAACTCTAAAAAGCAAAAGAAGGAAAAAAATAATTTGTTGCTTAACCATATATAGTAATTATCGCCATTCCTAAAAAGAAAAGAAAAAGAAAAAAAATAAGATATACTCATAAAGAGCTAAGAAAAATAAGAAAAAGGGATCTGAAGAAGAAGCTTGAGGCTATAGTCATAAGTGGATTTCCCCAAAGTCAAATGTTTAAGCTCTTGGTAAAATCTTTGAAACTTTATAGATGCATGAAGAAATAAGGAAAAATCCATTGTTAAAATAAGAAGTAAGTGTTTTAAAACATTCTGGGAGAAGGGACGGGGATTGTAGTCTCACCAATTTTAATAATTAAGAATTCTTATGTTTAGGAACGTAAAACACGATTGGCATAAGGTGTGATTATGTAAGGAAATCATTACTTAGTCTTGAAAATCCTCATACCTTAATATAATTGTCTTTTCATTATTCATAGACTAAGAGACTAAAAAAATAAAGGCAAACATGTTGTTTTAAATCTGAGTTAAGTCAAAAGAATTAATTGAGGGCAAGTGATAGGCATGTTTGAGGGGTTTGATATAAGCAAAATATTTGATATTTCTATGACACATTTCCCCATTTTTTTACATCTTTTCTATTGATATTATGCTTGAGAAGGGTAATTTTATCTTAGTTGTGTAGGAGACAGGGTGGACAAGAAATTTGAGCGAAAAAGAGAAGCAGACACCACAAGGGGGTTTTTGGACCAGTGCACCCACACCGAACATCTGACATGCTTGCTTTAACAACGACACGCCAACATCGTGCACGACATGCCCACGCCCATCTTAAAACTCCCATGCCAATCCAGCGCACTCGCATGCTGCTCTCTACCCAACAAACAACACACCTACACCATAGATGGAGTGCACCGGTGCCAGACCAGAGCGCTCGCACCTTACCAACGCATCCACGCTGGCATTGTTGTGCACCTATGCCCAATGTGCTAAAATTATTTTGACAAGAATTTTCTTGCTTTAGCCAAAACATGCCTATATATTTACTCATGAGGCCAGTTTTATGGCATATTGGGTGACTGGAGGATGTAAAAAATAAGAGATTTTGATTAGAGAGAGTTCTCCATTTAGGTTTTCCTCCTTCCATTGGATTGAAACTTGAAGGTGTGATTTTTTTTCCTTTGAGTTCTTGTGAGATCTTGAGAGACTTGTTGTATGAGAGTGAGATGTGCTGCTTTTTATGGAGAAAACTAGCCTTTTATTGTAGGTTTTACTTTTGTTTTCCTCTTACAATGAATATAGGCATGTATTTTTTGTCTGTGGTTTTCTTGAACACGCTTGGCTAAATACCTTTTCGTGTCTCTATGGTGTAGGGATTGTGATTTTCATCGTGATTTTTCAAGTAGTTTTCACATAACATTTTTTTATATTTTCATGGTCTATATTGTTGGTTAACCTAAGAATTTAATTTACTCATAATCTGGTCAACTAGGATATTCAAATATTCTGTGAAAAATTGCGACTTATAACGGTTGCATAGTGGAAATGAAAGGTTAACAACAGAATTCTGAGAGAATAGATATATGCAAGTAGAATTCTGAAATCATTTGAGGGATCAAACAGTTATGCAGAATGTCATAGAGATTGCGGAAAGCTTAACTATAGGATTTTAAACTTCTTTTGACCTAGACATAGACATAAGGAGGAACATATCCTCGATTGACAGCAATCACATAGAGAATTATTTAGGAAAGCCTCGATCATCGTGGCCCTCAAATCAGAGAGGCACGAGCCTCATCCATATTGAAAGATTCTTGAGATTTTTCCCGCTTTTTATGCCTCCACTCTCTGCAATCTATTTTGTTTGTTTAGGATTTTAAGATTCAAATCTTCTTTGTGAAACCACTAAGCTAGGTTTCAGCAGATTCATAGACTAAAGATTTTTTTGCTGAAACAATTGTTAAGACTTTCCTCGTGAGATCGATACACGATACCTTTTAACCTCTTCATACTTGGCAAATATACTTGCATTGTGCGACCGAATTACTTTACGGTACGTTTAGGCGGGTCACTATTTCATTTTCATATATCACTCTATGCATTTTCATATCAAAAACTCACATAAAAAAATTGTTAACTTCAAGGTTGTAAAAAATCTGACCAGACATTAATCGAAAGAAAGAAATGTTTAAATTTTATTAATTTGACTCGAGTTGAACCTGTGGTTGAACCAGAAGACGTAATAAACATAAAAATTAATTAAATATGACCTAAATAATAAAATAATAATATAATATAATAAACAAAATTAATTAATTAATTAATTGAATGCAATCTCAATTTTTTTTTATGTTTCTTAAATAAATAAATAATAATCCAAGTCATTGAATACACTTATAACATAGCCATCAAGCTCTTTTCCATTACAACAATTGGCCCTTATTCACCTCAATACATAATTTGTGAGTCAGATTGACCAGATGTAAGGTGCATGGTGAATGATGAATATGAAATTACACCATTAAAAGTGAAATGCCTCTATATCAACCAAATTAATCAAAACAGTACCAACTTGCAAAAACGACAAGCTGATGGTGTGGCACATATAATTCAAGCTCACAGAGCATCATTTGTTAATGAAGTCAATCAAACAATCTCCAATCCCAAAATGAATTCCATGAGTGTATCCAGAAAGTCAACTTTGCCTAGAGAGAATATCAATATTAATAGGCTTTTGAATATAAATTGATGGTACGAGATGTTAAAAATAAACTAATTTAAAAACTCTATTTCTTCTATGGCAAGTCCAACGCCAACAATGTTTTAAATCCGGACCGAATCAGACGTTTTAACTTGTTCGACTGTGATTTGGCTGAAATCTGACTCCACATCGAACCGAAAAGGGGTCAAACCGGTCAACTGGTTGGAACCTGTGGTCGAACCGATCAATAGGTTAAATTGTAATTTCTTATCTCATGCCACATTTTTATTAGAAATCATAAAGAATTGTTTGAATCTTCTCATATGATGAAAAATGTATCTTATTCTTATCATTCCTAGCTTTCTTTTATACTATACCTTTTGTGAAATATGTATGACTATTACCTTTACTTTTTCACGCTTTTATATTTTCTTGCCCATGTTTTCCTCTTGTTGACCTTCCAAACTGAATTTCATCTAATGTTTATGTCTTCTAAGTTATATTTAATATTATTTTATATTAATTACATCACCTGGCCGATCCAACCCACAATTCAACTGTTGGACCTTGAACCTCCCCTCAACCTGTTCAATTGCTTCTTTCTCTCCAATCTCCCTCTCTCTTTCCAAGCCCCTTCTTTCACTTATGCTGCTCCACCGAATTCCATCTCACTTTAGTACTAACATTCTGTTTGCAGCAGCTCTGCACTTCACCCTTCCATTCGTATGTTGCTGCCTTTCCTCCACTGGTTCGTATACCACAAGCTAGCCAGCAACAGTCCTTTTCTTCTCCATTCAGTCCTTTTCTCCGACAACAAAACTTCCCCATCTGCCAGTCCTACCCAAACCCCAGAAGAGCAACATGCCTACAACCTCTCAAAACCTTGCAAAAGAAATTTGAGTTTTGTTTTATTTTGGAAGGTTTAGTATTTTTTGGCTTTGAGTTTTGTTTTTTTTTTTTAAAAAGGAAGATGTGGATTTTATTAAAAAAAAGATATTTTTTAAATGAGTTTTAAAATTTCTTTTTGGGAAAAAAATTATTAAGGTTTTAATTTAGAGAATTTTTTGTTTTCCTTTTGTAAAGAAAAGTTTTGCTTATTTCATTTTAAGAAGCTTATTTTATTTTAAATTCTTAAAAAATATTTCTATTAGTTATTTGGAATTATTAGGAGGACATGAGTTTTAAAATAAGATTTTTATATGATGAAACCTTATAGTACACATAAACTCTTCTCACCTTATACAATTATTTATCTTTTTGGAGTTTATTCAAATTTGGGCAAAAATGATTATTTTAGAGCACTTTTAATATATATATATATATATATATATACTTTTTATGAAAATAATTACCTTAGAGCACATTAAGTTGTGCATTTTTTATAGAAATAATTATTCAGGAGCACTTTAAGAATGTGTACTCTTATAAAAAAAATTATTTTCTTTTCGTTGAGTTTTTATATTGGCCTTGCAAAAATTTCCCTCCATTTTAGCTCATGAAAATTACTATCTTTAGACATGAGCACCTTATAGACTTTTTGGATAACATGGAAGAACATGAAATATCTCAACTTTGTCAAAAGCATAGAATGCATAAAGTTCACAGCTTGCTTCTCTTTTGCATGAAACATAAAACCAAACATAAGCATAGAAATTTGCTACTGCATAAGACCACAAGCATATGAAAATTTGCATACGAGATCACAAATATGAATTGTGCATGGTAAACAAATAACATGTGTGTTAAACAATTAACTAGCATGATAAATAACTAATTTGTATGGAAAAACACATAACTTGCATAATAAACACACTAACTTGCATGATAAACACATAATTTGCATAATAAACACACTTGAACTAGTTTACATTAAAATAAAGACACAATATAATCAAATATCTTCATTAATTTAATATGAAATATGTGTACACATTTTTTTCTTTTGCAAATAATGTGATACATTTTTTTAAACTGGAGAAATACACAAATAGGGGATACAACATAATAATAAAAATAAACATGACTATTGGCCTTCAAGGTTGTAATCTTCATTCCTTTATCGTCATCCATCATCATGCTCAATCCCGCCTCTGAATAAAACTGATAGGGAGGAGGCTTGAGTGCTCCTTGCTGCCACTCAAAGGCTTGGGTATGCCACTCAAGCAATCAGTTTTGCTACTGTTAGATATGACTTTGGGTCTGTTTGGGGCAGCTGCAACTTGTTAAATAATATGTTGATAAGCTGATTAAAAATAAATTGTTGATAAACTAGGTGCAGTGACTATTACAAATTTTTATTTTTTTTAAAAAGCCAAATCACAGCCAGAAAGCTGTCACCGCACCTAGATATATATATTGTGAAAACGTTATTTTCGGCTTTTTGAGAACGCATAAGGTGCAATAACACATTTTACCTAAACAAACCATGTGCATTTTCAAAACGCCACCGCACCAAATAAGCTGTCCCAAACGAGCCGTTAGTTGATCTCCGAGAAAATTCAGTTTTTGGTTAATTGCAGCGCATTGTGGTGTAACTCCCAAATCTTCTTGAAGATGGAATGGGAATGTGAGGAGGTAACTAAAGGGGACAAGGAATTGAGTCTCCTAAGACTTTACGAGATTGGTCACTCTCTTTCATAGTAAAGCCTTCAGTGAAAATCTGCTCCTCTACTCTACTTCGAGCCTAGACGCTTACGAAACAATAAAAGCCTAAGTGGCCGCTGGTCGATCTTATTCTCATCACATGCTAAATGGGAGTCATCTCCCTTCAGAAGAACTAAAAAAATTGAAAGGGCAAAAGAAGAAGGAAGAAAGAGTTGATGCGTTGGATGTAGTGGAAAGAAAACCAGTCCCACCAACACCACTATTTATAGAGGACTTGGAATTGCAGCTTTGGGATGTGGTGCCATAGCACTCAGCCAAAATAGGTCCCCATAAACTTAAAAATGACATAAATTCCCATATGTTATGAACAATGGAAATCAATTACATTAATTTATTAGTGTGACGTTAGTGATTAATGCTATCTCTATCTGTCTAGAATTGATTGATTCACTCCAAAATTTGCATAAATAGTGGGCCCCTCCATCTATTAAAATGGTAGTGCATGTAGAAAGAATTCTAACGGTTGAAAATAATAGTGCATGTAGAAAGAATACTAATGATTGAAAGATAGTGGGTTTTAGAGAGTTGGTGTGAAATACCAAAGTTGTGAGTACATAAGATGTATGCAGCTCTGCGTACATCAGGGGTTATCCAGGGGGTACAATGGGGTTATATCTGGGTTATACCCCCTTGGCGTACAACAGGGGTTATCCAGGGGGTACAATGGGGTTATATCTGGGTTATACCCCCTTGTAACCTCCGGTATAACCCAGATATAACTCCCCTGTACCCCCAGAATAACCTCTGATGTACGCAGCACTGCGTACATCTTATGTACGCAAATATTTCTCGTAAAAGTGACGCAGGGCAAGATTTAAAAGCGCCAATGCTATGAGAGATGATAATATCATCATAGGTTCAATGATTAAAATTTAATGTTACTAGAAAGGCTAGAATTTAGTATTTTAAAAACATCATTTTTTAAAGTGGAGTTTATGAACGTCACACTTGAAATAATCCAATTCGCCTTTTTGACTCCTGACTTCTTAAATTTAAGCATATCACACTCAATTTTATAAATAATAAAAATGAATTATAATCTTCTCTTTCTCCACATGTTTTTAGTTATGCCGATTATATTCCTAGTAGGGGTGCAAAAAATTGACCCGACACGTCAATACGAGTAGAACTCTATTTGAAAAAATTGGGTTAAGATTGACCCAAATATTTTTCAAGTCGGGTTTTAACTAGAGAATTTGACTAGTTTATTATTCTGGTTGGGTTTTGGTTGAACCTGAAACCCAAATATGACCCAAATAAGCACGAAAGTTTAGGCCGAGTTTGGGTTAGTGGGTCAAGCTTGATTTCGGTTTTAGTTGAAGACCCGTTTATTTTTCAGATCGGGTTCGGGTGAAGCCTATTTGGGTCGGGCCCGAACCCGACCCGTTGACCCGAATTGACGCCCCTACTTCCAGGTGCATCCCTGTAACAATTTTCTCACATTTTATTCATTGTCGAGGTTCCTGCACATGTCAATTTTATCGATGTCTTTTCCTAGCAAGATTGATACATTTTCCTCTCACCCCTTTTTTATTGTTGAGGTTTTCAATTTTTTGAGTAGCAATGAATGGATGCTTGAGATGGAACTTGACTAACAACTAAGTAAATATAAAATTCTATAAGCTAAAGATCTAAATTTTACCCTCTAAATATACAAACCTTTTATTTTAAATAATTATATAGATGGAATAAAACATTCTCTCATTCACACATTCAACTTACTAATACACCATAAAGGCTTCATTGCTTCCAAAATAAAAATAAAAGACAATTACATATAAAGCATTCCAAATATCATTATTTATAAAATTACCATCCTTTTGCAATCTTTTTTAAAATTCTCACGAAATAACAAAAAATTAATAGGGTTTTTACATACTTGGAGCATGCAAAATATGTAAGAGAGAGGAGAAGAAAATTAAAATGAGTGTCTATGGTCTCCTACTAATAGGTATGAGAGATACCTTTAATATATAATTACCTTTAGACTCCCTTGTATAAAGAAACGTAGGGGCACCAAGGTTATTTGTTAAATACATTTAAATATGCTAATAAGTAATCATTCACTGACGACAGTGGTCCCTATTTGTTGATTTATACTTCTTCGTTCAATGATGAAAGTCGAAAACATGTGAAGATAATATTGAGGCTCCTCAGTCGAGTATGCTTATGGCTTCCTCTCAAATTCAAGTCCGTCCGTCTCATTCGCTGAGTGATGAAGGCGTCTCTTGTTCGACCCATCTTGTGGTCATCTTTCGTTCGGAATCCATGTTGGTCGGACCTCCAATTAGGCGAGCGACCCGACGGAGCTGTGTGATGGTTTCCTAACTCTGACATTAAGATTATTTAATTTAGCTTGTTGACTTATCCTGCACATCTTGAATGAGACCAATTTCATTTGTCGTGTATTTTTGTTTTGTCTCAATATCCTGTTATACAATACAAATTATTCAAAATATTAAATTCAATATTTTAGCCATCCAAACATAAAATTTAAAATTTAAATCACACCCAAAATTTAGCAGTATGTAATGGATGATGGCTGTAAATTGTAATGTTAATTTTTAAATATAAATAATTACAATATTATATTTAATATTTTGGTCACTTAAAGTGAGAATACCCCAATTTTATAATATAACGAAAAAAAATGCTCAACGCCGCGCGCTCAGCCTCTACCTCCGTGCCATCTCTGTAAAACCCTAAAACCTCCGCCGCCGCTGTGCGATTATCTCTCCTACGCAATGTTTCGCAACCTGAGAGCTCTCGTTACCTCCTCCTCCTCCCACTCACTAATCCAGCGCTTCGCTGTCAGCGGTACAGCAAAGGGCAAGGGTAAGGGCAAAGATAAAGCTGGGCAGCCCCTCAAGCGCTCAATTATCCCCAAGAAGAAGCCATCCGGTGGCGGCGGTGGTGGCCGGGGGAGCAAAGGGGCCAA
>NW_018164746.1:380741-393840 GCF_001263595.1 Phalaenopsis equestris | reverse complement strand
AGGGCACCCGCTTGGCCGAGTCCTGTCTCAACGCTCCCACCCCTCTACGCTACCTTTCCGCGAAAGATCGCCAACGCGAGGCCGAGCGCGAGAAGCTCGGCCTCATCAGCAAACAACGCCAACGAGAGCTTGAACAGGCCAAGCAAAAGGCAACCTCTGCATCCCATGACGAGCCCTTCCTCATGGGCACGCCTGGCCTTGATTACATCTCGCTTGGCCTAGTTGACGCTGATAAGATCCCGGAGTATAAGCTCACAATCGAGGACGGGCGAAGGCTGGCCAAGGAGTACAGCCGCGTGCTGATGCGGAAGCATCGTGCTCGTCAGGCGGCGGAGACCACACTTTTGAGGCTTAAGAAGGAGGCAATAGCTGCGCTGCCAGAAAAGCTGCAGGTGGCGGCGCTTGTGCCGGACTTCACCCCTTTTCCGGCAAATAGGTTCATGGCTACCCTCACTCCACCTATAGAAGGTTACATTGAGAAGGTCAAGGAGGCTGCAAAGAAGTCCGTTGGGAAGGAGAAATTGCGATGAAGGACAGACTCGTTTTCTTTTCCTGTTTATAGGTTAGGATATTCTTACATTAAGCTACTAGTGTAAACTAATGATTGATTTGTTCTTAGTTGGACAATCTGCAAATATATATGAGGCTCTAATTCTGATTTCGGCATTACGTGTTTTAACTTGATAACACGTCAATACGAGTAGAACTCTATTTGAAAAAATCGGGTTAGGGTTGACCCGAATATTTTTTAAGTCGGGTTTTAGCTATAGAATTTGACCAGTTTATTATTCTGGTTGGGTTCTGGTTGAACCTGAAACCCAAACATGACCCAAATAAGCACAAAAGTTCAGGTCGAGTTTGGGTTAGTGGGTCGAGTTTGGTTTCGGGTTTTAGTTGAAGACCCGTTTATTTTTCAGATCGGGTTCGGGTGAAGCCTATTTGGGTCGGGCCCGAACCCGACCCGTTGACCCGAATTGACGCCCCTACTTCCAGGTGCATCCCTGTAACAATTTTCTCACATTTTATTCATTGTCGAGGTTCCTGCACATGTCAATTTTATCGATGTCTTTTCCTAGCAAGATTGATACATTTTCCTCTCACCCCTTTTTTATTGTTGAGGTTTTCAATTTTTTGAGTAGCAATGAATGGATGCTTGAGATGGAACTTGACTAACAACTAAGTAAATATAAAATTCTATAAGCTAAAGATCTAAATTTTACCCTCTAAATATACAAACCTTTTATTTTAAATAATTATATAGATGGAATAAAACATTCTCTCATTCACACATTCAACTTACTAATACACCATAAAGGCTTCATTGCTTCCAAAATAAAAATAAAAGACAATTACATATAAAGCATTCCAAATATCATTATTTATAAAATTACCATCCTTTTGCAATCTTTTTTAAAATTCTCACGAAATAACAAAAAATTAATAGGGTTTTTACATACTTGGAGCATGCAAAATATGTAAGAGAGAGGAGAAGAAAATTAAAATGAGTGTCTATGGTCTCCTACTAATAGGTATGAGAGATACCTTTAATATATAATTAGCTTTAGACTCCCTTGTATAAAGAAACGTAGGGGCACCAAGGTTATTTGTTAAATACATTTAAATATGCTAATAAGTAATCATTCACTGACGACAGTGGTCCCTATTTGTTGATTTATACTTCTTCGTTCAATGATGAAAGTCGAAAACATGTGAAGATAATATTGAGGCTCCTCAGTCGAGTATGCTTATGGCTTCCTCTCAAATTCAAGTCCGTCCGTCTCATTCGCTGAGTGATGAAGGCGTCTCTTGTTCGACCCATCTTGTGGTCATCTTTCGTTCGGAATCCATGTTGGTCGGACCTCCAATTAGGCGAGCGACCCGACGGAGCTGTGTGATGGTTTCCTAACTCTGACATTAAGATTATTTAATTTAGCTTGTTGACTTATCCTGCACATCTTGAATGAGACCAATTTCATTTGTCGTGTATTTTTGTTTTGTCTCAATATCCTGTTATACAATACAAATTATTCAAAATATTAAATTCAATATTTTAGCCATCCAAACATAAAATTTAAAATTTAAATCACACCCAAAATTTAGCAGTATGTAATGGATGATGGCTGTAAATTGTAATGTTAATTTTTAAATATAAATAATTACAATATTATATTTAATATTTTGGTCACTTAAAGTGAGAATACCCCAATTTTATAATATAACGAAAAAAAATGCTCAACGCCGCGCGCTCAGCCTCTACCTCCGTGCCATCTCTGTAAAACCCTAAAACCTCCGCCGCCGCTGTGCGATTATCTCTCCTACGCAATGTTTCGCAACCTGAGAGCTCTCGTTACCTCCTCCTCCTCCCACTCACTAATCCAGCGCTTCGCTGTCAGCGGTACAGCAAAGGGCAAGGGTAAGGGCAAAGGGCACCCGCTTGGCCGAGTCCTGTCTCAACGCTCCCACCCCTCTACGCTACCTTTCCGCGAAAGATCGCCAACGCGAGGCCGAGCGCGAGAAGCTCGGCCTCATCAGCAAACAACGCCAACGAGAGCTTGAACAGGCCAAGCAAAAGGCAACCTCTGCATCCCATGACGAGCCCTTCCTCATGGGCACGCCTGGCCTTGATTACATCTCGCTTGGCCTAGTTGACGCTGATAAGATCCCGGAGTATAAGCTCACAATCGAGGACGGGCGAAGGCTGGCCAAGGAGTACAGCCGCGTGCTGATGCGGAAGCATCGTGCTCGTCAGGCGGCGGAGACCACACTTTTGAGGCTTAAGAAGGAGGCAATAGCTGCGCTGCCAGAAAAGCTGCAGGTGGCGGCGCTTGTGCCGGACTTCACCCCTTTTCCGGCAAATAGGTTCATGGCTACCCTCACTCCACCTATAGAAGGTTACATTGAGAAGGTCAAGGAGGCTGCAAAGAAGTCCGTTGGGAAGGAGAAATTGCGATGAAGGACAGACTCGTTTTCTTTTCCTGTTTATAGGTCAGGATATTCTTACATTAAGCTACTAGTGTAAACTAATGATTGATTTGTTCTTAGTTGGACAATCTGCAAATATATATGAGGCTCTAATTCTGATTTCGGCATTACGTGTTTTAACTTGATATCAGAAAATTGTTTGCTAATTAATTATTAGAAGTGCTAGAACATCTATTGGGAGAAAACAAAGAAGAAAAAAAAATAAAAATAAAAACTGTCTGTGCCCTCAGATTGTTGGCCTTACTTCGGGCATAGTTTTTGGTTTTTAATAGATTTGCCACTTATGCATTTGGGTATTGTAGAGCTCCTTTGGTCCAAGTTTGGAACTCCAAAATGGACTTATAGATTTGGAGTGCACCTTTCTATGAATATTTGTTGTGGCCATAAGTGATAATTGTAAGTGTGTATGCATGTTGAAAGTATGCCTATAAAAATTGCAATAGTATTTCTTTGACTAAACAATAGAGGGAATGGAGAGAGGCGGGAAGGGAAATAAGATAAAAAAAGTTGGTGGTCTTCATTGTGATTCAGCTCCTTAATGTGCTTAGATCCTTGCGTCAAGCTCCATTTTGGGATGTCCTCAATATCTCAATCTTCCTCAATCAGGTGAAGCCCCATAACCTCATTAATTCACTTCATTTTATGAGGCATGGCAAGGCAACTTGACTGATACTTTTCCTTGTGAAGTGAAATATTTTACTCATCGCATTCAATTAGTTAAAAAAGTCCTTCCTAAGATCAGTATGAAGTTTTATGTAACAAATTTTATTTTGTGGAGAAGTGCTATGCTAATCTAGCAAGGATGCACCCAAGAGGTGAGAGAAATACACAAGCAACAGAAAGGCCACACTTTCTACAATGTCATCCTAGTTAGCGCTGATCAATTAATCATTTTGCAGTTGGAGAAGAGTTTTATGTGATTCTCGAATAAATTTTTAAATCATCATGAAGTACAAAATGATGTAGTCTCCTTACAATTACAGGGATTATACCTATTTTGAAATTTTAATTTCAGAAAGTCTAGACACCTAATTGATGCTTGCTTGCCCCACTTTATAAACATGTTCAAATAAATTAATGTTGAATTTAAACCTAAATTTGTTCGCGGCTTTCATCAATTGGCTCAATAGACCAACTGCAAGTTGGTTGGTGGCTGATATATTGCAAAGTGATTGATTTCATTCACCCACTTTCACTTCAACTAGTTTAATTGAAGTTGGCAATTTGAGCTTTTATGTAATTAAAGCCAATGTGCTAATTTGCCTCTCCAATTAGAGAACCTTTTTAAAAGGATTCATCAAAGCTTGTAAATTTGAAATTATTTCTCTTAAAAAGTGAAGCTTGAAAAAATTAGTTAAAGCACATCAGACTCAATTCAAGATCTGTGAAGGACCACCCCATTCATGCTCAAGGTAGGACATTAGGACTTCTTCTAGTGTCTTAATGGACGTTGTTAGGCACATGATCTATAGTGAGGCTTGGTATTTTGACCTATCGTTGGAATTGGTTTAGGGACGAATTTATGAGCCATTGCTAATAAACTTTCTTGACATTTAAACTTGATGGAATGCCTTTAATAATTTTACCACAATTAGGTGCCCTAATATGCTAGCTTTTCTAATGCCTTTAAGATGGATAATAATCACTTCTGTCAAGTCTTTTAATGGTTGAGCTTCCCTTTCACATTTATTTGATGGAATATTTGTAATAATACAGCATCCATTATATACTTTTGAGTTAGAATTCCCAACACATTTGTTAAAAATCACATCTAGCAAGTGTTCTAATGGTTGAGCTTTCCTAACACATTTATTTGATGGAATGTTTGCAATAATACAACATCCATGGGATACTTTTGAGTGAGAATTCCCAACAGTTTATTTGATGAAATGATTTTCATAAATATCACTCTTAGATATCTCAATAGTTGTTTTATCCAACAAACACATTAAATTCAATAATCACTTAATATGATTTCTCTTGCATTACTCTAATAGCCAATGATGATGTCCAACCAAATATAAAAAATCATACATGTGAGAACTCATTTATGCTTAAGCATGCAAACAACTTCTGTAGCATAAAATGTCAAATTTATTATATTTATGATTTTGTAAATCAAGGAATAGGACCATGATATGTTTTTTCCTATACAAAATCATCGACGAATGCAAAATCATCGACGAATGCAAAATCATCGACGAATGCAAGATGGACCTTTAATGCTCAACTTCAACGAACATAGATAAATACTGATGCCTAGCTTTGACAAATGCTGGTTACACTTTCGATGCTCGATTTTGACGAATGTTGTATGAAAATTTGACATGACGAGAAAGGAGATTTCTAACTTTGGTGTATAATTAGGGCTATATCCCATACGGTGTCGAGGCTTATCTAGAATGTGTTCGGAAATTAACATGAAGTGCATAAGATCACTTCATTAGTTATGGTGGACATGTGTAAGTATCCTGTACGTGTCAGACACGGGTATGCCATATTTTTAGAAGTGTCGGTGCTAAATATAGGTAGTAACTCTCACAAATTAGTCTACATTTCAATATCGAAACTTTTCATGTAATACTGCACTTAATGTTCATTTGAATATTCAGGAACAACCCACTTCTAATTGATTATAACAAAATCAATAATTATCATTATATATTAAGAATCATTCAAGTAATATGAAAGGGCATAATAAAAATAACCCCTATAAAAGCTTGAGGCCATGCAACATAAGTTCCGATTGATTATCCAGTTTATGTCAAAATTCTATAAGATGTTAACATGCACTTCACATAATTCAAAGGAATATTTATATGATAATTGTTAACACCAATCTGGCCCCAATCTATGATTTCCTGCCCTGTGTACATTATCCAAGCTTTGAATGCATCCAAATGCTACTATTTTACTAAACTAAAAAAAAAAAAAAAAAGTTTTACTTTAACAAGTCTTAACCGAAGTGTTACCATCATATTAAGAAAATTTGAATTATTGTAATATTCACTAAATAATTGTTAGAAACATGGCCTGAAAGCATCTTTAAGTCTTTTAAAGATCATAGATTCTCATAAGCATTCCAACTTTCATATAAAAATGTGTGAGTTTATATCAACCCTGTATGCATGATCTAAGTGAAGCAGGTTTTACTTTTTGAGCTTACATCTAATTAAAAGCTTATATATTTGAAGTATTACAATATACATGTAATTTTGAAACTACTTGAGCAAAAGAGCACACTCCATCTATATCATTTCTAACATGTAGTTTTGATGTTTTTCAGCCTTTTACATGTATCTAACTTTTAAAATTACATGTTACCTATTTTGCTTTAATATTGGTTTCACTTGTTCTTGCAGCTGTTCGTTCTCAGTAGAGTAAAAGGCTGAAAACCTCAAAAAGTTGTCTGCCAGACACCTTCTTGTCAATGGAAGGCCACTGGCATGGAAGGACAATGAAATGGCGGCTGTGCTGCATAATTTTTATATTGTCACTTCAGAAATTAACATGAAGTGCATAAGATCACTTCATTGGTTCTGGCCGCTATCTTGGTTTTCAGAGTAAAAGACTAGGAAACACCCACAGGTTTGTCTCCCACCCCACCCTCATGTTAAAAGAACATTCCCTTAGCCATGAGAGGGTGATTTAGTGGGGGAGCTGCATATTGTCTATTGTCTGTCGTAATTTTTCAAAGAAGTTGGTAATTATACTTTTTTATTTGACTAGATGATTATGACACCTACCTGTTCATGGTTCACACCTACATTGCCTTGTTGCCTCCACATCCCAAATTTTAAAGAAACGCCAAATTTTTATGATAATTTGCGTTAGAAAGAGGAACGTTTATTCATCATATCTTATTTGCATTAGAGAGGCCACAACAGAACATCAGCTCTCATGATGCTCTTAAAATTGAAAGCTGACAGTGTCAATAGATTACAAAAACGGAGCTGAGCTGCAAGCTTTATCAATGGAGTATATGTATATAGCTCAGTCATAAATTGAAGGAAAAACTGGGCGAGGGCAAGTTTTCTTTAGTCATGCCTAACCATTTCTGTGAGGATTCTGGATTTATTATCCTGTGTTTATGGTTGGCAGTTCTTTCTTCTACAGTTTAATAAAACCCTATCACCTGAAGTAACTTATCACTGTTTGGATATAGCTATGCAAAGTATAAAAGATGATATTTACTATATATTGTTAGGATTTTTGTGAGAGAAACTGATGGGAACTTCTCTGCTCATTTTTCAACAATATCAAAGAGCAAGCTTCTCAAGAAGGTCCCTACAATTTATTTTAGACTTTTAAATGGTTCGTCTCTCAAAAGTTAAATGGATAAGTATCCAAGTTTCATTTTACCTTTAGTACCCGAAGGAAATGGTTCGTCTCTCAAAAGTTAAATGGATAAGTATAAGGACATTCCAAGTTTCATTTTACCTTTAGTACCCGAAGGATTTATTTATTTTCTATGGTCCAAACTAGGATGTGGAATGGTTTTCTTAAGGTTTAGAATCAATATAGGTTGTTGGTTTATATGCTCCTGAACTTGTATAACTTGGGGAGCTGAAGGACTCAAAAGGCAGAGCATAGGAATGCTGTGTCGTAGTTGTTGAGAAAACATTGTAGATGAATAAATGATTGATAGGTAAATTTGCTTTATATTTACTGGATTTTTTTTTAAATAGAGCAAGGACTGATAAATTTTTAAGCCATGTAATTAAATTTCATAATTTTGTAGAAATGATATTTTCTTTTAATGAATGGGCCATAGACATTAATTTTTAACCAAACTTCGTTCTTTTCATCTGCACTTTTGAAAGTAAAGTATATAGTTTTATCATTAAGGGAGCTCATTTAGGTATTAATTAACAAACAAAATACAGCATCTTTGAGCCAGTTGGCGAAAAAATGGAAGATGTTGTCAGTCTTGCACACGTAATCACACTACAGATGCAAAAAAATAATACCAGTACTTCAATTTATAAATTTACATGGGTGTATGGGGGAAATGGCAAATGAAAAAAATATTATAATTATCATTGATATTATAATTGTCATATTAATGTGGAATTGCTTTGAATGCAGATACCATTAGAAGAAAAATTTAGCAACAAAATATAATTATTAGATAAATAACGGTATATTATAACTATTATAACTGTAGAGAAACATAGAATTAATAACAGACTCTAGATTGAAATTCTGAGGTACTGGTTTTTGCCTTTCTTCCAGCTTCAAGCCCTTATTGTTATTCATTTAATGAAACAATTAAGGAAATTTACTTACATTCCACAGAATTTTTATGTATTTACATATCTAACACCTTAAGTTTGGTATTTACATTTATAGCACATTGGTGTCATGAACTTTTGCATGAAAATATGTATTTTACAAAAAGATAATGATGGCGGTAATTTTGACGTGGTGTTAAAGATTTGAGTGATATACATGTAAATACATAAGAGTTGCGGGGTATTAATGTAAATGTCCCAAAAATTTATGCTAAGATATTCAGAGCGATAGTAAGGAAACAAATTCTAATGTCCTGGTAAAATTCTCAATAGTAGTTCATTGTCAAAACCTTTAATCAAGTAAATTGTTTGATGTATACTATAATGCTATTTACATATTGTCAAAAAATTCATTTAGTCAACTAAGGAGCTGAACATAACTTCTAAATTTCAGCACGTCGAAATTCAAATAAAAACTGCTTGAATTTACTATGGAACTATTCGAAGCCTATTTTTACTGAGTTAAAATGACACCTTTATGAGGACAAATTGAATGATGCTAATAATTCTTCTTTAAGGTAACTTCTGAGCTCTTAGGGTTTTAGCTTTTTGTTTTTTCTGCTTTGTAATGCATTTAGCTTGCATCTTGTCTGATTTGTTTGTATTGATTTTCTTATATTTCTGTTTATAATTTTTTTAATGCTATTATTACTGAGATTAATTATCTATGGTTTATTGTTTCCCGGGACAGTCCATTACTGTGGTTTTTGTTTGCTTTGCTTTCTGCAGCTGGGTTAGATCTATCTTCTACTGTTGTTCTTCGATTGTTGTTTCTTGTTGTTCTTATTATACAGTTGATGTCACTTTAATGTTCTTCTTCTGTTGTTGGCTCGTGACTTTCAATTGTGATATACTTCTTCTAAGAGCTTTGTGAGGAGATTGGTTTGCCTTTCTTGTTTGGGCTTCTTTATTATTTGGGAGGTCCTTATCTTCTTTGGGCCCTTGTCGTGTTTGTTTCTTATGGCTTTATGCTGTTTTTTTCCATAGTTGTATTGTTTGTTTTTGTTTGTCTAGTTGTGTCCTCGAGTTGTACTTTTTTTTTTTGAATAAAGTTGGTTGTCACTCTTATTTTTTCCAAAAGAAAAAAAGGAAATGTTTTGATTCGGGTCTCATTGAATCTAAATCAAATACATACAACTGTACAAGGTAGTGTAAAAAATTTTGTGATGTTGTTTGAGGGACTATATGACTTTTAATTCTTGTGTGCTTATAGGTAAAACATCTCCCGACAAGCGAGAGTTGACAAGCCTAATATTTCTCTATTTTAGTATCATTAAAGTATTGAAATATCTAGGAAACACTCAATGATTAAAGGGAATCAACGCAAATTCGTTGATGAAGTGTCTTGGTTTAGTGTTAAATTGGTCGAAACTCTCTCTGCATCAATATAGAAATAAACCATTCTTCTATTATTTATATAATTAGGAGGTTGGGCAGTAGACCCATGTAGGATTTCAAATGAAAGAATTCATTACTCTTATATATTAGCACCCAATGTGTCGTTGACCACTCTCGACTCTCAATGTAGCCACCATCACTACTATTATCCTCATATGACATCATGATTACTAGCACTCCCTGTTGTTGAAAAGGCTGATACCCATCATCACTATTAATTTTGACATTTAGCATCATCTTGACGCCTGTTATCGCCATAGAGGTCAACACTTATGGTTGTCAACAACTCCTTCACATATCGCTAATAAGACCTATACTCGCCATTTATGGCAACATCAATTGCATTATTGCCACCAAAATAATGCTTATTGTCATCAATAACCTTAACAATTTTCATCGCGAAAAACTTTAGTGGTAACAATCATCGCCCCCACGTTCATCACCGAAGTGAATGCATGTTGTTGTCAACATCCCTAACACCCCTGGTTACCTAAAAGACTTGTATCCACTATCAATATCAATGCTAACTCTCATCAACAGCACCAAGGCTAATGCTCTCCTTCATCAATCATTTCAATGCTCGCCATCTACAATAGTCAATGAATGTCATTAACACTTATATTGATGCTTGTGATTGCCACCAAGCTGACACCTATTATCACTATCAAACCTAATCTCAGTAAGCTTGATTGTTAGTTATCCCTTCTATAAGTGTAATGATTGAGCTTGTCATTGATCGTCTCTTGATGACAACTTAAACTTCTCATAACTCATCCTACTTGAGCCATGGATGCCATCTTCTACAATTCTTATCTACTCTATTCTACTAAGATCTTCTCCAACTAGAAGGAAATTAATCTTTCATACTATACAACTACTTTTGGAATCATTTTACTTGTTCGAGATCCCATATTTTTACCATGTAAGAAATCATACATCTCTTATAAGCTGTTCTTAAAATATCAATTTATGTGTAATACGATAAGTTTGCTCTCTATTATTATGAATTTTTCAGCTGCTAAAAATTATGATCCTCAAGTTTTTAGAGTATATTATAATATTATGATCAAATAGTTTTATAATAAGTGTAGGAATATTATATAAATAAAATAAGCAAACCAAAAAAAAAAAACACTAAGCTATATAAAACATTAAAAATAGAATTCATAAATTATGATATTGTTTAAAAATAAAGAAAATAAAATAAAATACCAAAATGATTGGGCTCTACGACACCGGAATGCTATTTGAATATTACTGTGATTGCATAAAACAAAAGGTAAAACAGTAGACCATAAAATAATTGTATTTCTTGTTAAGCATTGTAATACCAATGAACTTATGCTAAAATATTCATTTATTTAATTGGGAAAAAAATCCAAAAGTCATAATGGAAGATCTCCAACTCAGTAGACTCTTACATCTCATGATGGATATTAGCCTAGCTAGCCTATAGAACAATCTGTGGGTGTTGTGATAAAAATGAAGATAACATCCAATAATGTTCAGTAAGGATGTATCAAGGATGATGTGTTAGGTGTTCATCCCAATAGGACCTAATAGAAAGTAGCCATTAGGGTGCCTAGGGCTCGACAGGATAATCTATGGTTGAATTGAGCTTAAACAGGTCAACTGGAGTCTACTTTGGTCTGCATAGGTACACAATCCAATTCAATGATATTTTATGAATGCATTGTCCCCATGTATAATGAAGGTCATCTGAATCTACATACGCCAAGGGTTCTAGCTTTACAACTCTAGGCAATGCCTTTTTATCATTTTGCTCGTCTTCCTGATATCATCACTGACAAGCATTTAAGGCCAAATAAATCTTCATTGCTGCTCAACTCTATCTAGAACACGCTGAGATGATGTATCCTTGTGCCTCCCAAAAAAAAAAAAAAAATGAAATCCCTCATTAGTTCCTAAATAGAATTGGCGTTCTATCCAGAAAAAAAATAGATGATAGCATACGAGTTTAGAAATTGTACTTATTATCAAAATAATTGATCCTCATCAACACCCTCTCTACTAGAAAAATTTTCTGTTCAGACTCCGGACGTAGCTCTACGTGCGGACTCCAATGATCTCGTCACGTGTGCTACATCACAGAGGTTATTTCGGGGTTGTTGAAGTGGAACCGCGTATGTTATTTCGGGGTTGTTGAAGTTGTTGAAGTGGAACCGCGTATGCGTATGTTATTTCGGGGTTATTGAAGAGAAACTCATATATTCCAATTCAAAAACTCTGAAATAATTTTCGCGGTTTCACTTCAATAACTTCTACCGCGAAAGTTATTTTGGGTTATTGAAGTGGAATATAATGGTTTCTCTTCGATCACCCCGAAATAACCTCCACTGTATTATTTCAGGGTTATTGAAGTGGAACCGTTAAGATTATTTCAGGGTTATTACGGAGTCAGAGGTTTCCACTTTAATATTTTTTTAAGTGGGCCCAATATAGCACACTTTGTGGTATATTACTGGGTGTTCATACATAGAGCTACATTCGGCATTTGAATAGAAAATTTTTCCTCTTCCTTCTGGAGCTATTGGGTAGTAAGTCAGAAGAAGCTCTTATGGCTTCTGTAGCTAGTACAAGGAAGCACATGATCAATAAGAACACAATTACTTCTTGAGCTATCATTGCCATAGTGTGTTGTTTCACCTTGGGTAATGAGTGCATGTTTGTTCTCCTATAGCTAGATGTATGTTTGATATTCAAGTCTGCCTTTCTCCTGCCAGCCATTTGCTTGAAATCAGACTCCATTAGCTACATACTTGTCCATTATATGGTGCCAAATTATCTCCTCACCTTTTTTGGCAAGTGCCACTCAATTTTTCACAAACATATAAGAGGAACTTGTGATTGCCAAACATGCACTTAATTTTGGTATCCATAAATAACTAATGCACTTTGAGCAATACCTGTATGCTTTAAGACTCCCAAAGCACTCGAACATGTTTGAAAAGAATCAATAATAATGCAAAAACTAAGTGTTGACAATTAGATAAAATTTACTTAATCATCATCATAATTATTATTATATTAAAATTTCAAGGGAAACTAAAAAAAAAGGAAGTTCAATTTTAATTAATTAACAAAAATTGTTATTTAATTAAAGTCGAATAATATATGTGCAAATTAAATTTCTAAGAAATAATAAATGACATCTGTAAATGATGTATGCATACATAATTTTCTTGTGCTAAAAAGCTATATTAAATTTGAGTCTGCAGCAAATTCATACTAGTTATTTCAAGAAAAATTATATAAGTTCACTTAATATGCATACATTGGATAAAAAAAAGTTGAAGTTGATTAGATTAGTAATAGTTTATTTTATTAAAAAAAGGAAATGATCACATACATACATGAAATTTCTATGTATTTAAATTTCAAGGCCCAAAACTTCAATGTAACTA
>NW_018164746.1:366133-380676 GCF_001263595.1 Phalaenopsis equestris | reverse complement strand
TATATATATGTTCACCTTTCTCATACATAAACAAGTTATATTTCACTTTTTACCTCTTTATACAATGTACAATTACATGCTTGACTCTGCTTTTATGAAAGCGTTATAGGGTGTTTTAGGTATAAAAAATAAATGAGTTTATGACTTGACAACCCCATCACTCAGCCGACTAAGATCAGTAGTTCTTGGATTCCATGACCTGTTCGGCCAACTTTGCTGAATTGGGGCAATCGGTCGGCTTTGGTGTCATTCAAACTTCGCTCGGCCGGCTTATCGATCGGCCAACTACTTTGGTTCGACTGTCGACCTCTAGATGAGAAGCTCTTGTCGCCAAGATGAAAATAGGTTGTTGGGCAGAAGGTGAATAACTGTAATTAGACTGTGGAATACACATTCTAGTATGGACAATATTGCTCGACCCTGATGGATTTCCATATGTATATTATGTGTACACAATGTTTTCTCTAGATAAAAAAAAACTAAGGCATGCATGCAATATACGTACGGAAAACCAATCAAGATGCAATACACTATAAAGTACACCCATGTGTATAGTACTTGTCAAGTTTGATTGACTTCTCTTACACACGTTGTAGACACGTAATATTTTCTGTAGATAGAGAAAATATTATGTGCGTACAACATAGTATGTAAAGTCAGAGAAAATATTGCGTGCGTACAACATATGTATGAAAAGTCTATCATGGTACATTACATTGTGGAGCACACCCCACTCTGGTGTGTACAATAATGCTCGAAATTAATTGGTTTTCTGTACATAGATTGTGTGTATGCAATATTTCTCCTTCAGATAATATGAGAATGGACGAAAATTGAAGGGGTGACTAACTACACATAGTGGAGAGACAGGAAGAAGCAAACAATTAAGAAAACTTGTGAGAGAAAGAAAGAGAAAATGATTGTCAAGGAAAATATAGAATACTATAAATATAACTCCTGGTTCGACATATCATCAACACGAAGATCCATATCCCTTGTATTTTTGATCTGGCTGGAATGAAAATACATTAAATGTGCGACTATTGCATCTTTGATCTGGACAAGTTCTACTTCCTCCGTTGACTCGGAATGAAACGTACATAACACTTAATTCTTATTTATTTACATATCTAAAATCTAAATTTTTCATATTACCTTTGCATGAAAATGTGTATTTCACCTTTTAAAAGTTAAAAGAATGATATTTTTGATGTGATATGAAAGATTTGAGCGATATAAATGTAAATGGTAAATTTTAGGTGTTAGATATGTCAATACATAGGAATTGAGTGTGTATGTCAGAAATTTGTCTGTACAAATTTCGAGAATATACAATGGACCACACGAAAGAGATTGATGTACGAACATTCGTCATTATACTAGTAGACCTCTGAAGCAGACCAAACGAAAGATTGACGAACCCAACGAACACCGTGCGACCGCTTTGATGCCTACGCAACCAACATATGCCATTAAAAAGATTAACAGTCACCCGGAAGGATTTCCTTCAATATAGACAAATTGGTCGAAGGTAGGTTGTCTGTCAGATTACGATAATACGCTCTCTGTCTAATGGAATAATCATTCCCAAGTGCAATGTGTCTTCACAACAGGTCTCCTATAAAATAACGATCAAGATCATTTAGTCAACCGAATGGCTCTTAGCCGACCGAATGAATACTAAGTGACAAACTCAAGCACTTACGAAAAGAAAGCGGTGTCAAGGGTAGTTACGAATATGGAACGACGCTAGCAACAGTTACAGGGTCAAAACATGTATGATTTAGTTACAAATATGTAAAAGTGTAATAGATCAAAAATTATGGTAATAACTCCATTAAATAGGGGAAAATCATGTAATTTGTGATACCCTATCTATGATTTCTAAATAGGAGGGCCATTTTCACTAAAAGAGGACTATTACACAATTTCCTAAATACTCAATCGAGCATAAAATTTTTCGGAATCATGCTGAATTTAGGTATAGGACTAGTCCATCTCACTTCTTTACTTCCTATTTCTGACTTGATTCTTCTTTTTAATGGTTCAAATGACCAACTATGAGAGGGGCTAGAGGATGCTTCTTTTTATTGAACTGATAGAAATGCATGTTTTATCGGGCACGAAGGCACTTAAGATTGGAAACACATAAGCCGATCTTAATAGTATAAGTGCTATTAGTCCAGAAGGATTTCCTTATAAAATTATGCGTAAAACACCCGTCAGCCAATGGAAGGAGATTCTGTATGGAGATATCTTACGAAGGGGGATGAGTAACCCTCATTTATCACCAATTTATGATTTTGTGTTTGTACTTGTTTTGTGTGATTTAAGATGTGCGGTGGAGCAAATATTACAAATTATAAGATCGGGATCAAATCTTGAGCTTGCGCATTTGAGCTAGTGGCCCTGACGTCAAAACTTTGAGAATTAGACTGGTGCCTATGCACGATAGCATTCAAGCACAAATGCCCCCGATAGAAGGATCAAGGCCTTAGTGCCTATCGCGGTGCCTTGGCGCCGCTCCCACCTGGGAAATAAATCAACTAAACCATCTCAGTTTAGGTCATTTTCTCGACTCCTTCTCGAGTATTTTTCGATGATAGAGAAGCGATACTTAAGGCATCCTAATATTTTCCTTTCGTGCTTGATTTGTGAAGCTTTGGAGGGTGAAAATCACTTCTAAGAGGTAAATGATGCTTCATAAGCTTGATTTTTCTAGTTCATCTGGGAACTTTTAGGATTTTTGGGGAGATTTAGAAATATGGAGATATCTAGGGGAGAGCTTTATTAAGCCCATCACTATCATATTGAGTGCATCCACCATCATTTTTACCTCATTCCTTTGTATTTTAATCACTTTTACTCGTTCGTGGCTCCAAAAACCAAAGGGGGGATCCACTTTAGGGTTAGGCACCCTTTCACCATTTTTGCCCTTTGTTAGCTGTCTGGTGTCACTTTTGAGAAATGGGAGGAGTTGATTCATCCTTTGAAGCCCATATCGAAAGATAATGTGATGCTATACAATAAGCATGCTTTTCTCAGGCCTGGAACAAGTTCTTAGCCTTCTACCTTGCAACCCTCTACCTTTTATTCTTTACCTCGATTCCACTAGTATGACTTCTTTGTCAGCCAGATTGAAGACCATAGAGGATGACATCTCCATCATCCAGACCAAAATATATGATCTTGTTGATCACATGGTGCATCTTGATTAGAAAAAAAAATTGGCAATATGATCACGCTGCCAGTTTCCAAGCCACTCAGTTTGAATTTTATCAAAAGAATCAAGGGATTAGCGAGAACAACTCAGTGGAGTTCCCAACTTGTCCTCCATATCAGCTGTATCAGCAAAGTAGGCCGAAGGAGGAGGATTTTGAGGAGGAGAAATCTGAGGAGGAAGATTCAAACAGTGACAATGACGACAATGGTGATGATAATGAAGAGGATGAGGATTGATTTTATGTGTTTTTATTATTGCTAATTTTCTATGTTTGTGGATGTACTGGACTATGTTTCTTATTGTTTGTTGCTACTATTGTTGTACTCTAATATTTAGTTTATATTTTGTTATTGTGAGCTCATTCTTATTTATCTGTTAAGAAATTTAGACTTTATTTGGTGTAGTTTTATTTCACCTCTATTTAGCTTTGATATACTTGTTACTGCATATATGTGTACTATGCTTAAACCTATTAATTGTGTGAAAGAAACATGTGGAAGGAAGTATGTCTGTGAAAATTTTCACTGCTTATATTCATGTTTTACATTGTGTTATATGTTAAAAATTAAGTTTGGGGGGGGGTATTGTTGGGGGGAGAAAAATCATTTTAAAAGCTTTTAGTTATTTGTCCTCAATCACATGTATTTGAACTATTTGGAATGTGGAGTTAATTTGAAATTAATGCAATTTTTTGGAAAGAAAAAATATAGTTTCTATATTTTAAAGTCCATGTAAATGAAACCAAACTAGAGTTAAGATAACTTGTAATTCAATAAGTAGAAAAATGGAATTGGTTATTTATTTTTGAAAGGAATTATATTTGTGAAATTAGATATTGTTAGGTATATATTTATTAAGAATTGAGCCTCTATAAAATGATGTTTTCAACTAGTACTTATTAATTTTTCTCAAGCCTAAAAGATGAAGTGGTGTGGTAAGTTTTACTTTAAGGAGGTGATAGTGGAATTCAAAATTATTAAAAGGTCATCCAGATATAGTAATCCTCCTAAAGTTATGCTAATGATTAAAACATACATCCTAAAGAAAAAAAGAAAAAGAAAAAAGAAAGAAAATATTTAAGGAGGAGAAGCTTGAGAAGAAGTCTTATCAAAGATTGGTTTCTCTAGAATATTAAACTTGCTTGACATTATGGTGTATTAGTAAATCTTTTTAAGAAGATAGCTTAAATTTTGTTTTTCTATCATCTAAGGTACCATAACTAACAAGTATTAATTACTTTTTAAAATAAATAAGAATTCATGTTTTCTTGGTTGAATGAAAGGTTTCTTATACCCTAGGACTAGGCTTATTTACTGGAGCTAATCTAAAGATACACAATGAATTTTCTGACGCAAAATTGTTGATATTTTAATGAAACTCACTCCCTCAATATAATTAATTTGATATTAATATTCTAGTGTTACTTGAGGATAAATAATATTTTTAAGTTTGGGAGATTTTGATGTGTGAAAACATTATATGAATTTCTTTATGTTTTACACATCTTTATGGATAAAATTTACTTTAAAGAAAGATATTTTTATATTTTTCTTGCAGGTATAATAAGTATTTATGGTTGATTAAATTGGAAAAGACATGGAGCAAAATGGAGGAGAATTGGAGCAAAAAGGCAATATAGTGGGCTAGGGCCTTGGTGCCAGACTTCTGGGGCTCCTAGATGACAGCCCCAACTCATTCAAAATGAGAGGCTAACATCTAAGTGCCATCCACTGGGCGCTAAGGCCCCAGATGTGAAGGTGAGGGCCTTAAAAATAGACTAGTTGCACTCCTATGTGTGCAAGCTGAAAATTAGTTCTTGAGACTTTAGCACCTAGGCACTAGCTCCCTGTCGCCTAGGTGCAAGAAATTGCTTGAGGCAGTTAAAGGCTTAAAGCAGTTCGACTCATCTGTTTGAAGCATCGTTTGGGCCGGCCGAAGGCAATTTGAACAGAGTATTTTAGAGTCTATATAAAGGAAGACTTGAGGACTTTTAGAAAGGGGAAGGAATTGGAAGTGCTACTGATCTTAGAAGTGTTATCTTTAGAGTAGAAGGCTTGCTTTAGGGTAGAAAGAGCAAGTCTAGAGTAAAGAATTGGTGAGGATTTGAGACTTAAAGTATAGGAGAGCAACAAGGGCTTTGATGGAGCATTCTCAAGGTTGTATTGAGGAGGAGAGATAAGTATTTTTGTGTTTAAAGCATTGTATTTTCTGTAAACACTTTTGATATATGGATTCTCTTGATTTCAATGAAGTTTTGTGGTGTTTTCTCTATGTTTTTTGAGTAATCTCCTCTACCTTTTCCTTGTGGTGATGTAGTCTGATGTGTAGGAATTTGAAAATGGTTTTAAATTGCCTTTAATCTTTTAATATGATGATTTTCCTTTTACATTTCATTTACTTATCATTCTGACCAAATAGTTTGTTAAAATTTATTATGAACCCATAATTACTTGGGAAAGCAATGACATGAATACTAGTAAGATCACGTTGAATTATAGGGCATGAAGCAAAAGTACACCATAGGGATATGCAAATGTTAGAGAAATAATCATTGAAGGGCTCAAAGTGGGGCTTAAGGAATTAAGGCCACTTTAACCAAAGTTCTTTATTCAATTGGGAAAGGGTAAAGAAGAGAATTGCTTCTATTTGTCATTAGCCACCTTTCAATTTACATTTTCTTATTTTTTACACTCCAATTCTATCACTGCAAGGGAAGGTAGTTTTATCACCTAATTATTATCAATTCAACTAGAATAATTAGAATTTATGTAGGAGTAAACTAGGAGTAAACTATATACTTATTTACATTATGGTAGAAACTGTTAACACAACTTAAATGCTTTAAATTCCAAACTAAGTAAGAATTAAGTAGACTATAGCCTTTTCATAAATTTAATAACCTCATTCTCTGTGGGATCGACATTCCCGACTCAAAAAAAATTCGATGCCACCTGAGTGTTGAAACATTTGCCAGGGGGTTAGTCCGAAATTTTTTGAGTCCTAGCCTTTGCGTAACCTTTGCCAGGGGTCACCCCTAGCCTTTGCGTAAGCCACCTGAGTGTTGAAACATTTGCCAGGGGCCAGTCCTACCTTTCTTCCTTTGTTTTCTACAAGAGGGTGAGCTAAAAAAGGGTGACTTGAAAAAGGAAAAACATTAAGCAAGCCATACTTCTAGACAGAACAAAAAGAGGTGTGAACAATAATATATTACTTTTAAATATTTAATTAAATAAGTTATAGTTAGTTAAATTTTAATTAATTAATATATCGTATATTATATGAGTTAATAATATTAAATATTTAACAAGTTATTTATTCAACATAATAAAATAACGTTATAAATGTTTATATAATAATATTTTGACCTTATTAGCTTTATAATATGATTTATTGGCAAGTTACTTTTTTGTAGGAAAGACACTTTGTGTTTCTTAATAAAAAGAAGTGTGTACAAAGACACCCAAAGACATAAAATATATGTTATCATTTTGGTGAAAACTTTGCTCAAGATTATAAAATACCATTTGCCATTTAAAAAAAATCCCAAATAGGTTTGAAGTGATTGTCAATGGTGTTGGAATACACTATCAGTGATGAAGACATATTTTAATACAAATATCGGAAGCATGTTTCATATATTTTTTAGTGAATTATCTACATATTCATTAGATTTTTTGCAGCTTATTTTCTGTAAAAAAATGATAATATTATAAGAATCGTACCTTTCTATAATTATTAATTATTTTTTACAGAAGGCAATGAACTTTTTTAACAAGTACATAAGAAGATTTTAGGATATTTATGGATTTTGGCAATATTGTATTACAAGAAGGCCTCTCACCATCACCTCAAAATGAAAAGGGACAAGCCATATGAGATCAAGAATAAGTCAACTACTTTTGACTTTGGCATAAACTATATCATTATGAATAAAATATTTTAATAAGGTTACATTACTTATTTAGTAATGGAGATTGTGGAGTCTTTACAACATTTTGTACTTAATTTCTATGAAAAACTTTCAAGAAATAGCTAGAGACCATATTTAAATATTTAGATATTATCTTTATTTAGATTTCTTTTTAATAACACAAATCTTAGGTTTTACTATATTCACAAAAGTGACATTGTAGTTCTTGTTGCAGGTGGGGAAGTTCACAACCATAGAGTGATAAATTGACTTCTAATTGTTTTATAAAGATCTAACACATACATATATGATAGAAGAACTATACGAGATACCAGAGTTTTTACATGAAAATTTTAGAAAAGAAAAAATCACAGATCCGACCCAACTAAAATAATTTTATTAATGTGTCATATGTTACAATTAAGAAGTTTACAACAATGTACAACAATTGTAACATATGACACATTAATAAAATTATTTTAGTTGGGTCGGATCTGTGATTTTTTCTTTTCTAAAATTTTCATGTAAAAACTCTGGTATCTCGTATAGTTCTTCTATCATATATGTATGTGTTAGATCTTTATAAAACAATTAGAAGTCAATTTATCACTCTATGGTTGTGAACTTCCCCACCTGCAACAAGAACTACAATGTCACTTTTGTGAATATAGTAAAACCTAAGATTTGTGTTATTAAAAAGAAATCTAAATAAAGATAATATCTAAATATTTAAATATGGTCTCTAGCTATTTCTTGAAAGTTTTTCATAGAAATTAAGTACAAAATGTTGTAAAGACTCCACAATCTCCATTACTAAATAAGTAATCTCCATTACTAAATAAGTAATGTAACCTTATTAAAATATTTTATTCATAATGATATAGTTTATGCCAAAGTCAAAAGTAGTTGACTTATTCTTGATCTCATATGGCTTGTCCCTTTTCATTTTGAGGTGATGGTGAGAGGCCTTCTTGTAATACAATATTGCCAAAATCCATAAATATCCTAAAATCTTCTTATGTACTTGTTAAAAAAGTTCATTGCCTTCTGTAAAAAATAATTAATAATTATAGAAAGGTACGATTCTTATAATATTATCATTTTTTTACAGAAAATAAGCTGCAAAAAATCTAATGAATATGTAGATAATTCACTAAAAAATATATGAAACATGCTTCCGATATTTGTATTAAAATATGTCTTCATCACTGATAGTGTATTCCAACACCATTGACAATCACTTCAAACCTATTTGGGATTTTTTTTAAATGGCAAATGGTATTTTATAATCTTGAGCAAAGTTTTCACCAAAATGATAACATATATTTTATGTCTTTGGGTGTCTTTGTACACACTTCTTTTTATTAAGAAACACAAAGTGTCTTTCCTACAAAAAAGTAACTTGCCAATAAATCATATTATAAAGCTAATAAGGTCAAAATATTATTATATAAACATTTATAATGTTATTTTATTATTCAGACAAATTATATGCATGTTTAATTATTATAATCATGATACAATGATTCTACTTTTAATTCCGATATATATTTCATTTAACTTGTTTACTCTCTTGATCATAGACAATTATAATTTCTTAATTAGATGTAGAGGACTAGTAATTTTTATTTCATGCCTTTTTTAGAGGGATCACTAAAATAGTTTATCTTCATTTTTATCTTCTTAAATACCACATTATGAACATCATGTGATAGGACAACCACACATGTTGAATTTTCATCTTGTGAAGGCATAATAATGTTTTCTTCAGGCTTTGTTACTGAAGATGAAATTAGTTTAAATAAGATATTTTTTATTTGAACTAATTAAGTAATAAAATCCAAATTTAAATACTTAACTAATTGTCCTTTAGTTCTTCAATGCTAATAAGAAATTGTTATATTTGACTGAAAGAGGAAATTCCATCATTCTATTTATGTGAATCATCTTCTAATTTCTCTTATAAATATCCCACCTATTTTATTTTTTCAAAAAAAAACAACAACAACAACAACACTCGTTTAAGTTATTTAGTTTGTATAGTAATTTTTTTTATTTTTCAATGTTTTAATTTGGATAAGCTCATAAGGACTCATAATGTCATAAAATGTCTTTTCTTATTAAATTCTTTTGAACTTAATTTAGTTATTAATACAAATTAAAATATGCCAATTTGATATTTTTATCTTTAATATTGAGCACAATAAAGTGCCCTTTAACCTCTTTGTCATTTAAATTTTAATTAAATTTTGGGCATGTATCATCTCTATAGACTTGTTATCACTATAAAATTTTTCAAAACTTAATTTAACAATCAACACAAATTAAAATATGCCAATCTTTTATTTTTATCTTCAACATTGAGCACATTGAAGTACCCCTTTATCCTCATTATCATCAACCTTTCTCATGTGTAGTAAACGAGTTTGGGTCCTAAGGAGCTATATCAGAGGAGCATTGAAAAAACATTCACAATATCTAATCACTTTCTATAATATTCCATTAGCTTTTTATGTGATCTAAACTATATAATGCTTCTTATGAATAATAAGTTTTGACATGTATTATGTAAATGCAATTGAATATCAATCCATATATGATTAATAAGCTTAAACAAAGTTGAATAGTTTTAAGGAGTTCCAAATAATGCATGAACCTATTTATGTAGGGTTGGTACCACCTCGTCTAAATTAAGGTTTGAGCCAAGATTTCTTCAAGTAGGGCCAAAACTAGCTTAAATTTTAAGAGTGAGAAAAAATACCAAAAGATTAAAATTTGTTATTAGAAAAAAAAAAAGAAACTATTTGGAGTGGGCAAAAATGACCAAGTTGCCAAAAATTTTGTTGAAAAATATCGAATTTTTATATATAGAAATCTCAAATTACAGGGAGGGCAATTACCAACTATAATTCCAAATGATGTATGATCCTCATCATGTTGGATTGGCACCACATATTCTGAAGTTCCAAGTAATATAACAACCTCTTTACGTAGGATTTGTTTATATTATGAAGTATTATGCCATACCTTGAACCTCATCTAAAATAAGGATTGAACCAAGGTTTCTTCAAATAGCAGTGGAACCAACTTCAAGTTTAACATTTAATTGCAAAATTACCAAAAAATTAAATTTTAGTATTAAAAATAAAAAAAAAGAAATTATTGAGAGTGGGCAAAATAACCAACTTGCCTAAATTTTGTAAAAAAAAACAATAAATTTCTATAATTTATTGAGAAATCTCAAATTACAGTGTGGCCAATTACCTACTATGAGCTTAACTAACCTTAGTTCTACCACCCCTTTCAAACACAGGGTTTGAATACCTTGCTTCTAATTGAGTTGGGATAAAATTCAATCCACCCTTGAAGTTAAGCTTTATACCCCACTTTAGAGACAAAAGTTTAAATCAACATTAATGTGGGGCTTAACTTGTTTGAACCTACTTCAAATTACATGGCCCATATTATCAGTCAACAACCAAGTTTAAACTTCTATTACAAATCTAGGAAGAGAAAAATACGAACAAAAAAATGTCATATATTCAATAAAATCAATTTAAAAAATCATCACTCAAATATTAGAGCACTTTCATAGGAGGTGCAATTAATATTCTTAAAACCACCTCGCCGAGAATTATATATTGAACCTGTTGGGCAACCGCATCTCCCTCATTACGGAAAATATTTGCGTACATAAGACGTACGCAGCGCTGCGTACATCAAGGGTTATTCAGGGGGTACAGGGGGTTATATCCGAGTTATACCCCCTGTAACCTCCGTGTAACTCCCCTATAACCTTCATGTAACTTATTTATTCCCATGAAACTACAGAAGCGCGGAACTCATTTGTAAGTTACAGGTATGTTACAGAGAAATTACAGAGGGGTATAACCCCAATATAACTTCTCTGTACTTATTGAATAACCCCTGGACGCACGCAGCGATGCCTACGCCTCCCAATATAACTTCTCTGTACTTATTGAATAACCCCAGGATGTACGCAGCTTGTGTACACGTACACGCAGCTATGCGTATTTCCCTCATTTACCCCCAGACGTCGATGCTCCTCCTCCTTCGTCTCCCCCAAAACCACCTTCATCTGTTTCCCTCAGCTCCGGCATTATCTCCTGAACCTCCGGCCTCGCAGCCGGCGACGGATCAACACAAAGCAAAGCCAGCTTCAAAGTGTTCAGCAACTCATCCCCAGCCGCCGCATCCTTCATGATCTCCACATCAAACACTTCGTTCGTCCACTCCTCCTTCACCACCGACGCCACCCACTGTGGCAGCTCCATGCAATTGATCGGCTCGCCGGGCGACTTTCCCGTTAGAAGCTCCAGAATGACAACGCCGAGGCTATACACATCCGTCTTCGTGCTCGCTTTCTTCAGCTTCGACAACTCCGGCGCCCGGTATCCCAGAGCTCCCGCGGCGGCTATAACGTTGGAGTTCGCGGCCGCTGTCATGAGACGGGAGAGCCCAAAATCTGCAATTTTTGCAGTTGTATTATCATCTAGAAGAATGTTGCCGCCAGTGAGATTTCCATGGACGATGTTCTCTTTGGAGTGAAGGTGCCACAAGCCACGAGCGACGCCCATCGCAATCCTCATTCTAATCGGCCAATCTATGGTGGTCTCTGGTCCGCGAGCTACAATGGCAGCAAAATGGTGTGAGAATTTAGGATTAGTTTGGTTTTTACTGTTATGATTTGTGCTTACCGTGGAGAAAAGATGAAAGATTTCGCTTGGACATAAAATCGAACACCAGGAGCTTTTCTCCTTTGGGGCCAACGTAGTAAGCTCTGAGAGCTAGCAAATTAGAATGCCGGATCTTTCCCAGAACATTTACGTCTGTTTCGAACTCTTTCTGGTTCTTTGCAATCCTCTCACGCAGTCTCTTTACTGCAACATGGCTCCCATCCTCTAGCGTTGCCTTGTACATCGTCCCGTACGTGCTTTTGCCCATTATTTCCGCCGTTGCACACAAGAGATCGTCGGCAGTAAATACCAGCGGACCATCGAAGTGGACTAACTTCCCTCCGATATCGCCGCCGGATTCCGTTTCGGTCGCAGCGCCTGGCCCAGGTTTCTCGCCTCTTTCGCTGCTGGGTCCAGCTGTGCCGGGCTTCGAAGTGGACGCTGATCTTTTTCTAATCAAACAGCAGAGAAGGATAAAGCAGAGGACTACAAGTAGCACGAGGGTGATTCCTACAACAATGAGGATGATATCCAAGGTGTTTAGTTTAGTGTGGTTGTGTTTTGGGGGAACAGATGGTGGTGGGAAACTTGGAGAAGGCGGAGGTGTGCAGGGGACTGAGTTACTGTACCCGCAGAGCTGGATGTTTCCTAAGAAAGAGCTTGAATTGAACTTCCTAGACAGAAAAAGAGGAACTTGGCCGGAAAGATTGTTATAAGAGACATTAAAGAAGGTAAGATTCACCAGATGTTCGAGAGAAGAAGGAATCCTCCCAGTGAGATTGTTATCAGATAAATCCAGTTGGGAAAGACTAGAAATGTTACCTAACGTTTCTGGGATCTCACCATCAAATCGATTCATCTTCAAAGAAAGAAGTGATAGGTTCTTAAGCCCATCAATGGCGGCTGGAAGCCTGTTACCAATTTGGTTGTTCTCAAGGTTGAGCTGGACTAAGGAGGAGAGGTTGCACATGGACAACGGAAAACTTCCATTCAACCGATTATTACTCAAAATGGCATCACGCAGCAACGCCAATCCACCCAGAGACTTCGGAATGTTACCGGAAATTGAGTTATGATCCAGATTAAGGGTTTTAAGCTGATATGTTCCCCAAGTTTCGGGAATGTTACCAGAGAGATTATTGTTCTGGAGAGTAAGGTATGTCAGAGATGGCAAACTTGCAACGCCATCAGGAATCGAACCAGTCAAGTTGTTAAAGCTAAGATTAAGCCTGTAAAGCCTGGAAGCATTGGATAACGAAGAAGGGATGATACCGGATAACAAATTGTTGCTGATGTCGATCGTTTGAAGCGCAATGCAACTGCCAATGGACGGCGGAATGGTGCCAGATAACCTGTTGTTGAAGAGATAAACTCCCCTGAGTTCACGAAGGAAACCTAGCGCAGAAGGGATTTGGCCGCTGATGGCGTTGTCATGGAGGCTAAGCTTGCGCAGGGCGTTGAGTTGTCCAATCTTCTCTGTAATATGGCCCTCGAAGTCTCGCCATGGGAGTTGGATAGCAATCACCTTGCCGCGTACACACTTGATCCCGACCCATGCGCCAGAGCAGGCTCCGAGACCAGTGCCGTTCCAGCTTCGCAGGAAGCCTCGGAGATCGTCAATGGAGTGCTTGAAGGCCTGCAGACCTTCGTAGTCTTCCTGGGAGATGATAACTCCATCCCAAGATGGGTTGGACAAGGGGATGATGAGTAGAAAGGTTGCGACTTGGATGAACAGGAGGAGCAAGTGGTTACGCCGAAGCAGATGGGCCTTCTTCCTCGTCAGGCGATCGGTGGATCTTTTGCTCAACATGGAGAGAGGGGGAGGGAGAAGGTGCTCTGAGAAGTAATGGAGGTAGACTAAGGTGGGCGCAGTAAATTTAGATGTTGCGAAATCGATTTTATTTCTTCTCTTCAATTGTTCTGCAGCCAACGGCTAGTTTGTTTGATCAGTTTTGTGTGTGTGTGTGTGTAGTTTTTAACGGACATCATTGATGTTCGGACTGTAATAAAAATGAGAGAAGATGGCTCCGGGCTTTACAACGGCTACTTTTGATGAATCCTACGCGGGGTCTTACCAATCCAACGGCTGGCCATCTCCATGTCAGAAGTTGAAGAAGTGTCTACATGTTCTTTTTCCTGCAAAACAATGCAAACAAATCAATGGTGCTTTTTTAGATGGCACCTCTGCAATTACAAGAAGGGCCAGATTTTTGGGTTCGCATCTATTTATTTAATAAAGATTCTTTTTTAATTTTAATGACAGTTATATTACTAATTGTAGAATATGTTGCATTAGTATCAACTTGGTCATTTATCCGTGATATAATAATTGAGGGTTTGATTTCTAATCTTGAGTTTGCGGCTTCGAATTGTGCATGTACATATAATTATTGTGGAAATGGACTCTCTTAATCTTTGGAAGTATTGCATGGGTCTTTCTTCTGTCCATTGGCACATTTCTCATCTTTTGTTGATTTCCAACATGACTGTTAATCTTAGGATTAAATGGTTCCAAGTCCCTGGGGAAGGAAACTTAGCTTCTGAGTGGTTAGCAAAACTTGTCACTACTTCTCAATTGATTTTAGTTCATAAGTCTCCACCTCTTCATCTTTTGGTTTCGTTGAAGGGGGATTTACTTGATCTTCCTTATGTCAGGACCCCACATTGCAACTTTCTATAATCTATGAAGTTTCTATGATCTTCTATGATATAT
>NW_018164746.1:365788-366123 GCF_001263595.1 Phalaenopsis equestris | reverse complement strand
TATATATATATATAATGCTGCGTACATTGGCCTATTGATTGACATTCACGATATAAGACCTCTTAGGTCGGGGGTTTGAATCCCCTTTGGCACAATTGGCCTTACGGAGGTGTTATTCAAATTGTGTGGCACATTAGGGGTGGTTGAATGCTCGTATATATATATTATGGCTCAACTGGTGGCCTGTTGATTGGCAGTTTCGGCATAAGTCTTCTCGGTCCCGAGTTCGACTCTATCTGACTCGAATTAACAAAGATATTGTGGACAAGCACATGTTGTCGTCCAACTTTAATATAGCACGCGCATATGATGAGTGCTAGAAAATTTGCGGCGGC